>NW_019212946.1:12799-311953 GCF_002532875.2 Varroa jacobsoni | reverse complement strand
TATATATGTATTGATTAAGCATGACCATCGAAATCACACTCCTGGGACATGAAAAGATTTTGTTCGAATATCCCTAATATATATATATATATATATATACATATATGTAGACAGATAGAAGTAAAGATATGTGTACCATAATATTTTCGTTGTTTATGATCTTCTTGAAAGATGTGTCACAGTCATTTAAGGCACCCTGGGGCGTTCACTGCACTTTGCTGCTCCTGTGGTTTCCTCTCTCGAAGCTTTAGGGCACATTCGCTTTTTGTTTCAGGCACTTTCTAAGCACCGTTTACATTGAGTAAGCCGGAGATTCGATGCATCGATTGGTGCTTTAGTCAGTTTCCTTTTCTAAAGGTTAGTAGTCAGTGGGAAAGCGTCACATACAATGCTTGTATTACTCTTCTCTGGGATGCTTTGTAGACCTTTAGGAGTACTAGAAATATTATCATTTGTCGGTGACGATTCGAGATCAGCTGTCTTTTAGAACTACGTTCTCAGTACATAGCATGCTAAATCGCCAAATCCACATATATATACATTTAGCTCTAAGATCTTTTACTGTCAGGCTTATTTAACCTGCGTTTGTTTTATGATAAAATGCATTTAAGTTTATCGGACGTATTTCAGCACAGCAAGCTATGAGACTGAGAGCTAGCCAGCACCGGAGAAGATCTTTTAGATTATCTGTACATTATCTCAGATATCTTTAATAGTGTAGCGCTCTAAAACCTACTTCTCTATAAAACTAGCTATAAATATTTTAGACATTTCGGGAAAGAGTTATAAACGAGAATCGCTGCGATCATGTCTAAAAGAAGGTAGGCATATACACAGGCTATCATAAGCGCGATTATACCAGATATGGCGCCGTCCTGATTCAAGACCTGAGATCTTACTACTAGTATCATAACAATTACACCAGGACGATTGTAAGGCAGCCTTGTACGTTTTTAAAAACTTGTCCATTGATTTTGCATGAGCACACATACCCATTGTTGAAGCTGTTGCATTGGAAAACGCAGATGATGTAAGCTGACGTGGTCGGTCGGACAGTCGACCAAGGCAAACATAAGAACTACACTAATGTGCTCGTACGTAAATCTTGCGTGTTTGTAATTATACAAACAAATCAGCAATTTATTGTTAAACTACACCTTTTCTCTATGCCGCCGTAAAATTTTCACAACTTTGTACCCATTTATAGCCAAAGCCAATTCAAAGCTGCCTTCTCTCGAAGACGATTTTTACGTATACTCGTAAAAAGAGCTCAACGATACATACCACTGCGCAACGCTTTGTCCTGGGCAACTTCACAGCGTGCGCTGCTGTTAACTTGTCGTGAATTAGTAGTCTGCATATAGAAACTCCAAAATTCACCCACACATATTGAATGACCGAAATTGAATGATACTTTGTATATATTGCTCTGCGCTGTATAATCGATGAGAGAAAGTGTTAGTTGTAGTGTTCGATGCTTCCTGTACCTTTGAGCTAGCTCATCGAGTTATTAAATAACTTAACTTAACTGAACGCTCCAAAAGTCCTTGCCCTTTGAAGAAACTTAACTAACCTCCGTCCGAATGAACTTCGTTGAAAGATGAGCTTTTCGTCTTTCTTCTTCGCTGGCGACGACTGTAATTTTTATGGAAGACTTCCGGCCATGTGGCCGAGACTCTGCAGGAAGTCATCCGTTTTCAGGTATGTGAATGTGTGTTTCGATGTAGAAAAGTCGTTGTTCTCCTAATACGCTTAATTGTACCAAGGGTACCGAAGGCACGAATGTTGCCAGTAGTCTCACATTTACATTTCCTCCACCCGCTGCTTGTGACAGGCCGCTGTCAATACGGCACTCACAACTCCGTGACTTTTAGGCAAGCTCAACACAATAAAAATGAAGAAAAAGGCGCAAAGTAAGAAGCTATATTGCTTACAGGAACGCGAGCCTGCATATAAATCGAGTGTGTGCCAATGTGGAAAAATACAAGTAGGTTGTTTACCGCTATGGCTAATTTCTTTCCTTTCCAGTTAATTATTTTTGTTCCTTTCGAATAAATGTCATCAGT
Organism: Varroa jacobsoni; assembly: GCF_002532875.2. NCBI lineage: Eukaryota > Metazoa > Arthropoda > Arachnida > Mesostigmata > Varroidae > Varroa > Varroa jacobsoni. Next base: position 309,887 of record NW_019212946.1, on the reverse strand, counting down.
AATTAAAAAAACGAATATTACCATAAATGTGGGTGTTCAAATAGATCCGTGAGTACAATCCTCTCACATATAGCAAATTACAGTAGCGTAACATTCACGTACATTGAGAACTGCATGGTTAATAATGCTATTAATTAGAGGTCTCACAGATCATTTTTTCGAAATTTTTTTTACATAAACTTCTTTCTCTAGAGTAAACCCTGCCCGGCATAGACTAAGCCATCGTTTACGAAAGAACATTGGCCCAAATATATACTTCGCTATAAATTTTAACCGTAGCGAAATAATACTCTTGCTAGTTGAGGCTTGTAAATTTACAGATTTAGTTATTAAGAACGTCTTTTATTTGTACTGAAGTTCGGAACTCAACACAGGTCGACTTCAACAGCCTAACGAGTGATCCGTGAAAGATCGTAACTTCCTCATAATCTAACAAAGACTGGCCACCTCCAGTCAGTGAAGTCTTTAGGGGTATCTCTTTCTATAAGGGACATACTCGTTAGGAGATCAGCTTCCTTCGCAAAATATGCCACTTCTTGACCTCTATGGAAAAATGGTGTACGTTAAAGCTGCAGACTTTTCAGACCTCTCTCGCGAAAAAAAGCAAACAAGTGATTTATAGATTATTGATCCTTTAAATAAATTACTTTTTATTCAATTGGAACTATTTCTAGTGATTCACTTTATCACTGGAAAAGAAATTACAACAGCAAGGGGTAAAAACAGATGCATGCTGGGGGGGGGGCTGTAGTGTCGGACATAATATATTCACATAGTGTCTAAACCTGAACTTCCTGTAATGTTACTCTTATCTTTGCAATTTTATTTTTGACCTTGTGTTGCATAGAAGCCGAAGCGACACGAAATATTGAAGGTACTACTAGTCTTATGGATTTTTTTTTTCGTAAATGTCGTCAAATAAAAATTTCATCCCGCTTTTGATTGATATTTCTTTTTATCTACATTTATGCTCCTTTTTGTTGTTAGCAGTAGTATATTTGCTTGCGTCTCATTAATCAGTGGGTCAGTGTTGATAAATAACTTTGTTCAAAAAAGCTGTTTATCAAGACTGACTAGAGCATATTGCGGTTGATGGAAGCATAAATCGAACCGGAACAAAAGACTAACAAATCTTAATAATAGTCTACCTTCTATCAACATACAGAATACTAAGCGTTTTGTAGTTATATAGCTAAAAGCAGGAACGAGCGTCATATATGGAAAACAATGCAAATATTGCAATTTAGCTAAAAGTACATCACAGTAGGTTGACGCCCGAGGGAGACCAGGCACCTAAGTGAACCCTAGAGGCAAAAGCTATGTGAGCTCGTAACTGTAGCTGACGGCGAGAGCAAACGTTCTTAAGCAGGAGGTGGACCATGTTGAAGATGCGACTATCTGTCGATGCTAGCAACAAAAATAACAATAGCTCAACATACTAGCCGACAGAAAACTAACATATGCGCCTAACTCACTGAGCTAATGGCAGTATTTAATCGTCTTGTGTCGAGATGACGAGTTGATGTTGGAACTCGATGCTTTTTCAATTCCAGGATTCGCTGCGCAACATTAGGGCCAATGGCGGCGGCAAGAATGACAACAACAACATTAACAAAGAAAAACAAGGCGAGCTGCTTTTTTCTGGTAACGCTATTGCCGGAGGATATCGCCGCCGTTCATTCCTTGACTCCGCACTGCCGTCCCACTTAGTTCGCTCGTTCGGGGATAAGGGTCTAATTGCCTCCATTCTCTTAGACTTCACTGCGGTAGACGATTTACGCCGAGTTCCTACACGCATTCACGTTCATGCAGTGCCTCCTATCGACATTGAGAAGATAGTTTTTCAGGCTCCGCTGAGAGAAACTTTTTTTCGTTCGTCTCTTTCTATTTTCTTCTTTCCTCTTGTGTTTCCTTCCCGGCGCCGCTCGACGATGTCCTTCATGGCGTAGTCCTGCAGCAAGCTTGTCAGGTGGACGTGCGGTAAGCCAAGCTTGTTGTTATCGCTGTAGATTAGATAGGTTCGCAGACGGCTTTGCTGCAGCTACTTACGATCGGCCATGGCACTACTCCGCCCTAGTCCCATGGTTGACTGTTCAGTTAAGTCCGCAATCTCGCTTATTCCCCGGGGACACAGGATGAATAGCAGTAGCCTTGGCTTCTAGTTACAACGATTGACCGCCGCGGCACTGCCTGTCCACAGCACCGTTATCACCAGTAGCACAGCTCCCATTCCCATGCCGAAAGAAGTGTGCGAATGATGAAGCTTGTCATAGAGTAGACTAGGTATACCATGACAGTCCAGTCATTTAGCTTTGTGGAACATGCTTCTCTTTTGATTCTATTCAATGTTGTGCTGTGTCAAGCCGCACTATACCTAGCAATAATAGTCGTAATAAGACGTTAGTGACTCTGTATCTAGTCCTCGCTGCTTCTGCTGACCGTGCTAGATCCAGCGACCACGTTATAAGCGCAACGAAAAAGCTCTAGAGGCTAAGAGACGGACCGACCTTGTCCCCCGTCGTCGTAGTAGTGGTGCTCCCACTGGCGCTTGTACCTACTTATGTTCGCGCTGCTGCTGTCGTATGTGGTGGCAGTAGTAAGCGGTATGTCGGAAACGTTTATACTGTCAGGAGTCCGTTCAGATATTGGCTTCTAAATCCGCCGATAAACACCGGCTGACCCGAGCAGCGCCGCCGTCTCGTCGAGTTCTCCCAACGGTCCTCAGCCAATTTCCCTTCCCCATGCAAGGGGACAGACGTGGAGTCGTGTAGAACCGTAGCTACTATTTAGTTACCCATCGGTCCCTCTCGACCCTTCGGAAGCTCTCAGCCCCACTAAGCCGAGAGGGAGCAGGGAAAAGCGAAATGAGGCAGTTCTGTGGTTTTTCCAGCCCCTGCCGGCGCCGATCGATATCGACGCTGCAGTCATTCGACTTCATGCGACAAAGGGTTGCGAATGGCAAATACAACGGGAGAAATAGTCGCTGTTACATCGTGGCAGGAGTCATCTGAGGGGGAGAGCAAGCTAAGGGCGAGATGAGAGATTTAAAGTAGTAGCGTTGTCATCAACGATATGTTGTCCAGGCAAACGAAGCAGCCTACTGGCAGTTCTCCGCTCAGGCCACGGAAGCGAACGACCACTGAGCTCAGCGTATGACAAAAGACGAACGGCAAACCCTCTGACGCCGGCGAGGGAGACGCAATCCAGGTCTTCTATCTCATTAAATTATAAGAGCGCTCCTAGAGTGCACTTGTTGAGAAGACGGGTGACTTTTGCTACTAGAGCTACCCAGAGGTTCTGATCGCGTATTAATCTAGACGTAGTAATTGCAGTGGCCGTGGCGCTTAACAGCGACTAAAAGACCGGAAGAAGGTATGGCGCGACGTTAGTGAATCAATTGGTTTAGGATGATCTAACTAAAAACAAATCTTTCCACCCAAGTAACTTACCACCGAATAAATGGTCGGCTGATGGCTTCTCAAACATATAGAAAGCAGCATTTGACATACTGCGCAGGTACTGTCCAAATCTTCATTATTCCATTTTGTTGACTATTAGGACGAACGCCTCGCATAAAAAGGCAACGGCTTTAGAGGCATATTGAAGAAGAACCTCTAGCTGCAGGATAAAGAAAGGCATTGAACTCTTGGGCTTAGCTCTATCCGATAATATCACTATTATGTAGAAATAATACGATCTCGGGTTTCACTTATAAGATCCGAAAGCAACTGGCCCTATAATAAAACGAAATAGAATAGCCATAACGAAATTAATGTTCGGCAAGTATAGGCTGCTGGGACTAAGCCAGGCCTGTTTTTCAGAGACAGTATTTGCTCACAATGGCAACGTCATCATGCACGACCTCACAAGCCTGTGTTGCCTCTCTCAGTCGTTAGGACGTACACCCTAACACAGAAAACATATCGCCTTTTTGTCCTGTTAATGTCAATTGCAATTAAAAAATTGAATCGTTTTTCGAAAAAATCGAAAAGAAGGTGCGAACAGATCCAGCGGTGGCTACGTCAAAAATGAGCGCGAATACCTGTAGAGATCTCTGACGGATTCGAAGAGTGATCCTTTCTCCTGTGTAATAAGCCGGCCGTCGTATTGTTACATGTCGTGACTACATCAGGTTAAATCTAGCTGGCTTTCACGTCTGTTGCATGCAAACTACAAAGCTAGACATCTTCTTATTGTGCAGCTCTTAATGAAGTTCAGAATTTACTATCGGAGTTGAGTTTCCTACCAGCGCTATGTCTACTCCAGGCGTTCTGGGTCGTAGGCTAATTAAAAGAGTCAGAAGCTTCATAGCGAATCAAATAGAGTCGGAGCGGACGCAATCGGTTTGTCGGGATGAATTCGTTTTTGTTGGAGGCCTGCTTTGCTTCATCTTAGGGCAAGCGTCTCGAGGTAACATCCTATAAAACGATTCTATATGTGTGAACGACCGAGACGCCGTGCAGCAAAGTTTGTACCACATGAGGGTCCCTATTTCCTGAGTCTGCCGCCTTGGCCTTGTGCTGTCGTCCTTCGTTGTAGATGACGAGCTTCTCCTTGCCATACTGCCTATTTTCACTTGGCTTGTCTCTCCTCCAGACTCCACCATTCCTCTCGTCTACCTCTCCCTCGAACTTGTTTGGTTTTTAGGAGCTTCACTGCTCTTAAACTTAGCGACCTCGCTGTCATGTTTTTTTGTCTCTGCTCGTGTTTTTTAAGAAGCCGATTACCACAGTGACCGAGTATAAGGATAACTATGAGTAAATGAGAGAATGACCGGACGAGAATGCACAGTACTCCATGCGTCTTCCTGTTCACGTCCCTGCCCCGTGTATGCGTATTGATGTTCGAAGTTCGTGAAGTAGTCAGCCTCTGATATTACTGGTTGGTTGTTGCGGGCCGTGTATTGTCATCGACATTCGATTAGAAGCAAAGCATCGCTGGACATCGATCCAACCACGAACCTCCTTAACAAATTTCTGTTGCCTCGGCAGTAAGTGCTAGTGTGACAGTATGTCGGCCACCAGCAACAGTTCCCCAACTACCTCGACAATATTTGTCGCTACTGGGCACCAACCAGTAGCGCATTCACCCCACCGGAGCATCATACTTCTCCAGTCCACAGCAGAAATAAGCAGCGACGGCCGCAGCATTAACATGAGCTGAGTGTACAGGGAGCAACATTGTGTACCCGCTGCATCTGCCCACATCAAAGCTTGTATCGACTGTTACACGGTCAATCGGCTGGTCGCGGGGTCGAGATGAACACCAAGCTCGTACAACTTCCCCACTCCCTTGCCACTGTCTCTTGGCGGCGATCTGACTGCAGTAGCAGCAACAAGCGATCGGTAGCGCCGCCACTGTGCTACGCAGGCTGCATTTATAAAGGACAGACGAGACTACGGCACATCACATCACAATACGAAAACGATGACAATTACGGCTGGCCGACCGTCATGCTTCCGTTGCCATAGACGACGATATCATCGAAAGCATAACGGATGTGGACGAATTCATTTCTGCTAGACTCACGAAGGTGGCAGGCGCGGAAACGGAAAGAAGGTTGTTGATTCTGCTAGCCAGAACCGGTGTGGGAGACACACGCTACGCTGGCACGTACCGGCACACTGAAACTTGATCGAAAAAGGGCCATATAATGGCGGCGGCGGCGGCGGCGACGGCCATTGAAAGGCCAGGGATAATCATAAGGGTGGGCACGGCGGTTGGGTCCAGTGTTGAGATACAACGGGCCAGAAAACTGTACCGCTTAGAGGTGAAAAAAAAGTCAGAAAGTTTCTGAGACGCCATTTGTCAGAACGACTCAGTATCCAGCGTGACGTACTGAAAAGCTGCTATAATGCTTCAACGTGTTCGTATATTATCTGTCTTCCTGATTCAAAATAATTAAATTCCGTCTTGCGTGGATCGGCCAAGCGATAGATCCACCAGCACTTTTTATGCTTTGGCGTGATTCTTCAATAAGTTTATTCCTCTGACTGATTCGTGTAGAATTTGTCATGTGCAATTAGTACACGGCAAAGTTTGAATTTAGGAAGTAATCTAACTGCAACGGCCAACTTAAATGTGTTGAGCAACACTAAAGCCTACATGGCAGCGAGGCTTCTGGGACGATGGATCGTGGCAGTTCGCTATGAACCGAAATGTCTTAAGAGTATAAAACCATGCGCCGAGACCTAGGTGGATAAATTATCCTAGTAAAAAGGTTTGTCAGATCTGCTTTAGAATTCCTGACTTCTAAAAGCATCCACAGAGCAGATATGCAAATTTGCTGCGATCCAGGTTAATCTAAGCTTTACTCAATCAAAAGGCCTTCAATCGTATCGAGCGTGAAGTGGCAGGCCGAATGGATGCACAAGAAATATTATAATTACAGTTTCTTTCCCCCGACAAACGACTTTTAACAAAATACAACATCGTTTTTTTAACCTACATCATGTACGGGAGCAACATATGTTTGAGAGAAAAGGTCATCATGAAGTTTTGTGTATTTTGTTGTCTCCGTAATGCCTCTAGAGTCTAGAATGTTTGCATTGAAAAAATTCGCCGGACCAATAACCGCTTGCGACGAAAATAATACTGCCAGGCATGCGAGCACATGCGGTAGCTCATGGAGCAAGAGGACGCAACAGGATTCTATGAGGAACAAGCGCTTTCGTTGTCTCAGTATTGGTATTCTAGAGAAGCACGGCCACTGCTCTAACTAGGGTATTTATTCACAATACAAAATCTAAACTTATTTAGACAACGACCAAATGGCGGTAATGGACACAAATTCCGAAATGTTTGATACTAAGATATTTAAGGCTACTAATATATATAGCAGGCGGTAATTATGTATCGTCGGGGCGGAACTATACGGTGGGCAAAAACGCATGATTAACGAGGGTAATTTGTATCGACAGGGCAAATTAATCGAACAAAGCAGATTAATTTTTAATCTTAGTGATTAAATTTTACAGTAGCGAGAAATGCAACGTCTTGTGGACTCCGCTACAAAACCTGCTATTGTCACTGCTGGTTCGCTCAAGATTTGCTCATGGAACGGAGGGAAGTGGGCTACAGAACAAGGGACTCATAATGTTAGAGTTGCATGTAGGAATTATTTACCTACTTTGTTACACCCATCTGCATGTACATAATCATCGACTTACATTAAGATGTGATACGATGCTGCCTTATATCCACGGGGCCTTTCAAGAAAATTGTACCAAAATGCTTGGCGCTTGCGATAGGCGGCGTCCGATGCCCTGCCGGTATGTCCTTTAATTGGCTTTCCAAGAAGGGATGTCCTTGACGGTACCGACGTCGAGTGCAAGGATAACATACTCGAGTTGTTCTTACCGCTGGCATTTCGAGGACCTCCAGCCTCGAGACGAGCCAGCTCCATATCAGTGAATGCCATAACTGAAATCTGTTCTAAATTGCGCACCTTGTTTCTTTCTTTCCGTCCCAACTGTCGAATGGTTCGATAGGATTATTTAGTAGGAAAACAAATCAGTAGAAATTAGCTTTGCATATGCTGTTTCTTACTTTTCGATGATCCTAGTTGATGTCGGCCAGTATACGAGGTGTTGTTGTTCTTCTTCATCTACTGTTATTTGCAGTCAGTTCTTTCTGTACTATCGTCGTCACCGTTTTTTTAATTGAAGTTTTTGCTATTTTCCTGTACTTGAGACCTATGGGTCCTTTTCAAAGCAACTAATTTACCTACCGCTTGTTGCTCTCTCTCAAGATTCTCGTTGTCTTTTGGTACTCGAAACCCTTTGGTTTTGTCGGTATCCCGGAAATTACACTGTGACTGTTGTTGTTTCTGCTGTTGTATTCGACAGGTTTATTCCTGTTTGATAATATCTGTTTTTCTACCGTAGTTATCGCTCTTTTAACCTTGTTATCATTTTCTGTAAGGATCTTAAGTTAAGCTGGCTATTGAAATTAACCTCGTTGCTGCTGCTGCTGCTGCTACTGCTGCTGCTGACTCGTTGTCGATTCTTTTTCTTTTAGGTTGAACGCCTCCTCGCTAACTTCCGTTCGGTGACTTCCGCCTTGTATATAGTTACGACGTGGCTTTTTTTGATTTCATTTACCGTGCTGTTTCCGTTTATGTCTTAGTACGTTGTATCTGTTGCTGGACACTTCCACGGCCGGACCAGCTGGAGTTTGTCGTCGCTGATCTCCGGGCGCAATGAACAACCTGGAGATGATTGCCATTCGTCCGATAAGCTGTTTCACAATCGAAGAGCTCCAACGCGAGGAGATAACAGCAGTTGATGCTGTTAAGATGTTGTCGCTCCTGCTGTCGAACGAACGGCTGGGTCTAGTTGGTGCGCGAAGACCCGAGCCTGGGCAGAGAATCATGAGACGCGCAAATTTTTTCCCTTGTTATTCGATGAATTCGTTGAGTTGATAACATTAATGGCAGCACTAAAAATAATAATCACAGTCGTTCCAAAAATAGTTGGTATGAAAGGAATAGAGGCCGATATTGCTGGTGTTCTTCTATTACGACGCTGATGAAAGCTAACTCGTGCGACTACCGTCGTCGTATTTACGATGATAACAGGGTCAATGAAGAGATTTGTTGTTATTTGATTTGCTGTCAATGTAACGACGGTACGCCACAGATGTAGGCACCAGTCGTTTGATAACGCCGAGTTATTTCGATAATGTTTACGTAATGAGCAATATCGCGCTAGGCGCCCACAGGTGATGAGTATGGTAATTTGGTAGTAACTGCTATAACAGTTACGGCGACAGTAATAATAAATATTGCGGTCAGTGATGATATCTTTTATTAGTACCCTACATGGATGACGATAAGGTAGAACACTCGAGAAATTCTGTTGTTTTAGGATGTTATTGTAAATATCGTTTGGCTCGTCGTTTCGGTCCCTGTGGAACATTGGGCCTAGAGCCGTTAAGGTACGTGACAACAAATTGTCTTCTTGTTGTTGTCTTTGCCTGTTTCCTCTGTTAGGAACGCCAACAATAGAGTGTCGGCTTTCTCTCCAGGTCTGAGTCTTCGACGTTCTCGGGTCTGCGCCTCTTTTGCACAACTCCTGTCTGTAGGGAAAATACGTGTGGTTCAAAAGACAAAAGTGCACCATCGATGTCGGTAAACCAGCGATATATCCGTCTTTGTTTGAAGGACTAAAGACATCAAGTGGAAATCTGGCTGGTTGTGATGCCACTACAGCCGTGACGCTACGCCACTCAACAGAGTTACGTAGCTTATAAGAGGACTGGACTTCGATCCCTGGGTATCGAGACGCAGCTTTATCGACGACTTCGGTAGAGTGAAGCGGCAGAATGACTGCTCGCAATTTCACCGCTGCTGGTATGTCTTCAGCAGTTTCAGGCCGTCCTTCCTCGTTGCGTCGTTTTTTTTGCTGACTGTCAGATACAAGCTGCTTCTGGCTACATACGCATATGACTGTGAATAAATGCCACAATTTATCAACAATTACTTCTACAGTTATCTCTTTCAGTTTAAATAACAAATAGATAGGCTGGGTGATGCTACCGTTGACGAAGTGCCTGATAATATTGTATTTTTCTTTAATATTATTATTATTATCGACGTCCTGGCGGATAGCTATGCGGCGTTGACGGCGGTAAGACGTAACGACAATCGGACTTGAAAAGGGCCTAGTTAGCAGGAATTGCCTTTGGTAGAGGCGTGGCAGCCGCGACGCTGGTTGATCTTTTTCAAAATGAGGCTTTCGTCGTTGGCGGCAGTAACTCTTGAAAAACCTTGTTATTGTTTCTGTTGCTGCTGTATGAATATTATTGCTGATATCGACAGATGGCCGCAGCTGAAACATAGCGTGCCCCCCGCATAGGGGGGCTTGCGTTCGCGGCCGACAGCTGATACTCTGGGCGGCCGGACAGATACAGTGACAGGCTGATGCAGCATTTATCTCTGGACTTTAGTAGCGTGTCCGGTTGCCTAGGGCAACATGACGGGCATTGAGAGCGCCCCTCTCGGGCGTTCTACATTGACGGATTTCGAGGATGGCGACAGAGGAAGCGGCCCTTAGAGTAGACGATAGTGATGACCGTTGGCGAGTTTTGTCGGTTCAGCTCACAGCGGCGGTAGTTTTCGACAATTGTATAATTATAGCAATTCGTTATAATAGTTAGTATAAGAGTTATATAGTAGCAGTCGTATAGTACTAACAGTTAGTTAACTGGTTGAAGCTGGTAGGCAAAACGAGTCGACCATTCTGCTGAAGTACCTCAGTGTTCTGAAAGATTCGTGGCATCAGTTTGGACAGCAATTGTACACGGTGTTGGAATTTTACAGAGGTATCAATCTGAAGCCAGCCATATATCTGTTATGGATACGCTACTGGTTGTGAGCTTCACGTGTTGCCAATATTTCGTCTTTTAGTTTTGCGTTCTGCTCGCCGACGCAGACTGTAGCAGTCGTCAAGGTGGAGCAGATAGTACGTAGAACTAGTCGTACGGATGAAGACACAGATGGTCAATTGAGAAGAAAGCCAATCATTAGAGCGTTGGTAGAAGCGGTACAATCAATAGTAGGCTAAAGATTCTGTTAATTGTTGCTTGCCGAAAACAAATCAGCTAACTAATTAACCGATCGCACTTCAATTCTGTTCACTTGAGCGATCAGCCGGGACGGAGCGAGACGACAGATCAAATGCGGTTGGTGCTCTCGTTAACACCACTCACCAAAGAATTATGACCGTATTTAGCTGAAATGGGTTTTCGCTCAATGTGGTGAAGCATACATACTTATATATATATATGAATATATATATATAAATGAGGGAATGAATGTCGATGGGTAGGTTTGGGTTGCGCAGAAGAAAATGCGATGAAACGGTGCTGTCGCTGGCGGAATAACGAAACGGTAACAGAGTTTTTCATTTTGCCAATAGCTGGCTGATAGACACAAGGCCGACGAACAGCACACTTAATAACAGCTAAATAAACAGCAACATACGTACCAAAATGTATGTAAAAACGCATATATGATAGTAGATATGCGCATACATAAGCGAAAAAGACGAGCTCGGATTGATTCGGGGATCGAGGACTGTTACCTTGTAGAGCTGCTTAATTCCAGTGAGAAGAAGGAGAGATAGTCCGGTTATTTGCAGTTTCCTTTCGTCGTAATTAACGCTTAGAGTAAAAGCTGGCTAGACTAAAGCAGCCTCGATATGATCGACGATGCGTAGCGTGATTCAACGTAGTATTTGTTATCTCTTTATATATACACATATATATATATGTATATACATATATACATATATATGGGTGTAATAAATTCAACTAGGAGATGAGCACGTTGATGCTAGCTAAGCTGTCGTTCGGCGTTCTCGTAGGCCCGCTTAGTTTCACGCACGGACACACAGCAGGCGAGTGTGCTTGTTGTGATGTTCTACGTTATTCAATCTCGAGGGCCCCAGTTCGGTGCGATCCTTCTAAGGGAAATTCATCCATCGAAACAAGTCTTGCCTGTGTGCTTTGTCGACTAGAGGTCTTCCTGTCGTGGGTTTAGGGTGGCAATTGGTAGCGGTCTTTCGTGGCACGTACTAGTATACAAGAAAATACCTTTTTGAGCTAGATAGAAATGCATGACGTTTCCTTTGTCACATTCACAATAGTTCAGTCCCAAGCAGCGACTGTATTTCAACGCGAATGCTAGCAACAAATCTCAGCAGCTGACAGTATTCCGCACTGCTATTTAGAAACTACGAGAAAAGCAAACGTTGTCAACTATTTTACTTGACCGGTGCAGATCTGGTCAGAGGCAGATAACTATAGTAGAGAAGGGTAGTCGTCGATCAGTTGGCGTTGTGCAATTGTCCTAAAACGCGACCGGTGTTAATACTCTGCTGAAGGAGGTTGTTTGATAACAACATTCGTTCGTTGCGACATCCGCACCTCCTCTGTTTAACCGGCACGCGCGCTTTTGCAGCCTCCAAAGGTTGGCGCCTTTGCCTTTGGCTTTGGCGACAGATAGAAAGAGCTAGCGGCGCAAGCAGTAAACAGTTGGACGCAAGTACAATATGCGCTTGGACGTCTTCTTATTGTCTCGTAATTTGGTGCTCGAACTGCCTGAGCTTCGACCTCGATTCGAATCTTTAGAGGCGTCTGCGAAATACCGAGCGCGGAGAATGCGGCGAACGCCGGATTCACAGTAACGGCCATAGAGCGATGGGCTACGCAGTGCCTATTTAAACTGCTGGGGAGTTATTCAAGTTACTCAAGTTTCGCGCGAGCTCGCCATACAGTCGATATTTGTTATAGACTTCAGAAAGAACTGAAGCTCAATTTGCTATTGAACCAGGCTTCTAACTGATCGCATTCAAACTGCGGTCGGACCCGGTCAGTGAGATGAACGAAGTATATAAGGTGAAATATTGTTTACTTGATTGGCGGCAATCGACTTCTAACACACTCGTTGTGCTTCGTTTCGTTGTTTAGGCATTGTTGCTCCCGGGTGTTCCTGTTTTCTCTTGCTCACACGCAGACGTTACACATTTGCAAATACTATAGACATCTTTGTAGTAGTAGTAGTAATAGGTAAATGCGATAGATTGATGTAAAATTCTGCGTAAACAGCTATGCAGAATGAATAGATCTATGTGAATCGCTCTACTCGTTAAGCGTGTTCTCTCTACAGTCTGTTTTCTTCCTGGCTCGTTTTTGAATTCGATTTACCTCACCCTCGTATTGGCCTACATCGTCGTGTCAAGTCATAGCAGACTACAAACGCGATCGATAAACGACATACGATTCTACAGTATACCGGCGGAGTAAAATATCAACAGCGCACAAGTGACTCTATGTCTTCTGTCATTTTTTTCTTTTATGCTTCACTCGCGCACAAGGACACTTTCCATCACACACAATAGCATCGAGTTCATTCGAGGCACCAATACAAGGTCATTATCACTTTATTTTAGAATCATCACCAGCACCACAATCATAATCATCAAAGTTACTTCCAACACTATCAGCTACATAGTATTCGCACATAATTTTGTATCTTAAGGAGATTGGCGGCACCAATGATGTCCACACAAAGTGGCCGGCTTCTTCTCCGCCTCTCAAGGACCGAATAAATTGCCGCGTTGTCTACCAGGACCGTGACAGTGGCGTTGTCGTCACCGCCGACAATCAACTGCAGCTAACAAGACGTCAACAGAGCGTGACACAGTCATTGCCACTGCAGCAGCCGCAGCTGCTGGTGCGCTGCCAGCAGCAGCAGCCGCCGCAGCACGAGTATCTCTATCGTCACTACTACCGCCAGTACCGTTTCTGAGCACACGGCCACAACGGCAGACGACAAAAGCACTTCAGTGACTGTCTGGCAACTGATAGCAGAAGCACCAGCTATATAATGTTTTGGTACGGCAGCGGGCCCAGCCCTGCCTCAGCCGCCTCCACTCGCGGACAAAAGCATGACCAGCGAGTTGCGGCCGGGCTAGAAGGCGAGATTGCCGGCTTAGACTCTCGGGTTCACCGTTCTGGCTCAGGCTATCGCCGCTGCGGCAACGCTGGTGATGACGGCATTGGTGTTTTTCGCTCTCTCCACCTTTAGAGTGGACCGAGTGTGCTCGCATTTCGCATCCTCCTTGTTGCCGGTAGCTGCTGCTGATCCTGCTTTCCCAGTCGGCGGCTCGGCAGTGATCTGAACGGTAATCCTCTAGTGCTGCTACTGCTGCTGTTTCTGGTGCTGATGGTATTGGCAGTGGTAATGAAAGGTCCTTTTGATCGGTCCGCGCCAGTAGCAGGGCTCTGTCAGGTTTGCCACCAGCCAGCCAGCCATCTTCGAATGACTGGAAAATTTTGCGCTCGTCGTCGCTGATGCTTGGCCTTTAAGGCGCGTCTCCTTCCTGTTTCTACACTTTGCTGCCTGGTGCCGCTGGTCCAGAGTTCGTGTCTGCTACGGGGATCTCCACAATTGAAGATTCTGCAGCCGGGGCATCAGCGACCTCAATTGTAAATGCGATATACTGTCAGTAGAAAGCTGTCATTGTCGTCAGCGTAGTCAACACAATAGGCCGAACATTGTAGAGGTTGCTCGAGGAACTATTAGACAAACAGTAGAGGTGCCATTTCTATCGTTGAGAAGTCGAGACTTTTGCCAAAACGACGGGGTCGATCATGTTTCCTAGCTGTGCTGGATATACACATACTCTGTGCATAAGCAGGCTATGCCGGTTGGTTACGCTGCCGCCAATATGATGATCACTCATTAAGATAGATCAATATACTTTGACAAAGTTCGGCCACTTTTTTTGGCGCTCTCTACCCAGAGTCGTCGTTTTCATAACGTGAGCCGTCGCTCCGGCGGTTTATTGCTAAATATCCTGAAGGCAGGCAATGAATGAATAGATTTGAACGGCTTAGTTTCGGTTTACTGGGGACCCACTGGAGTAGCTCAGGTTTAACGAAATGAACGAAAAACGTATACTAGGCGTGAATTGGCGGACGGCTGAGAACAGCCAGGTGGCAAAAAACCAGTGACGATAGTACAACGTAGTCGACGGCGCCTAAGCCTACGCTATTCGTAGAGTAAGCGACCTAAAAGTCCTTAAGTGTCTCCTTAGCTTGTATGGAGAATCGCCGTGAGTGGAGAGGGCTGCTGAGGGCTGAGGGCGTCTTGACGGGTCTGCCAGGGCAGAAAAGGGGAAACTTTGCTAAGTTGGGGAAAGCAGCGCAGATGTGTGGTGTTTCGGTTCGTATGGAGTAGCAGAAGACATCCACTCGAGGAAAACGCGCTGACTTTACTAAGTAGCCATAGCGAGTAGCTTTGTCGACATAAGGACGGCGCGAGTGGTGTGGAGGGCTAGGGATGAAAGGCAGGAACGTAACATAGTACAGTCAGCACGGTTAGCAAGTACGCTGTACTGCTTTGGGCAGAAGGCTGTGCGAGACGCCTAACCATCGAAGACTGGACGACGGCGCAGGAAGGCAAAACATTGAGGAGGAGGGCGGCGTTCTACAGCAACGGAGAAAGACTGCCGCTCACGGACCTCACACTTCTCCCTGGTGCGCTTGTGCGTAAAGGAGAAAATGCGGAATGATAGTAGCCATTTTGCGTTAAAAACTGTCGGCTTAAGTTTCGAGATACAACTCCTCACTCCTGGCGATCATTGATTCACTCCGTGTCCCCTAGCTTCTTCATACTCGGGCGCCCTTTCCCAGACTGTTTTCGCGGCCCCAAGTCAGCAGTAAGCAGTAACAGCAGCAGCGCTAATGCTAAACAACGTGGCGCTGCCCATCTCGGAACGACGACGTACCCCTTCACCTCCACTCACGACGATACCGGGCATGGAGACCTGAGCTCTAGTTGACCTCAACTGTCCGGCCCATCCCTTTCAGTCCAGCCTTCTCCTCACCTCTACACGACGGCAACGCGAATGCCGCTCTGTATGAAGTTCGTAATTTAATTTAAAAGCATAACATTTTTAGATTTAAACAGAATGTTATGAATCAATCCTGATAGTCTGGATGGCGCCATCAGGATGCAGTTCTCCAAAACTGTACACGTTACGCAGACGCCGCCGCCATAGTCACGATGTTTATAACTTAGGTATAGCGACATCTTTTAGGCAATTTGGCTGGTTGTATCGAGCGTAAACATGTCGATACGCCATTGCGCTCGACGCGTTTTGTTTGATCTCCACTGCCATACGATACATTGCATTGTATCATTGATGCTGCTATCACAGTAATAACATCCATAAATATGGTACATCAATATTGAACGAATGCTAGAAAAATATTTCAATAACTTATAGTGTGTGGTGTTATATATATATATATATATGAAAATTTCAATTGTCACATTAAATATTTGCTGCAAAGAGCTGATTGATGATCTATAGATTACTGACAACTGAAATAACAAAAAGGCAAAAGTTGTTTCTACGCAATGAACAGCTAGAAAGCACTGGACATCCCAGCAAGGAGTAGCGGTCTTTTATTACTATAGTAGTTAGACCACATTTGATCAAATCTCCAATACTTTCACCCATAGCTATCTATGGACCTACTAGGTTGCCACCAGGTATCCACGCATAGTGCGCAAAAATGAAAAAACTCTGCATTACCAGATTTTGTAGAATGTATGAAGCCAGCCATATTTACATACTCTGGCTTTTGCTCAATATTTCAACGATTGAAAAAGAAAGCAAAATTATTTTACCTATAACAGCGAAAGTGCAATATAATAATATCTTATGTTTTTTTTTACAATAATAGGACATTTTGATGCGCTTTAGGCGAGGGTTTTTGGAAATTTGCTGAATTCTAATAACGACGATAAAACCTACCATCGAAGTAGAGTTTCATCGTAGTATAACTACGTAGATTTATGAGAAGAAACTTAAAAAAATCAAGCTGTTCTGTAAAATCAACTGTCTAACGCTAAAAAACCCTCTTAGTATCGGGGTTGGCTCGCGCTCGGAGCAGAAGGAATAGAAGCTCTGCACCAGCAAGATAACTGAGGAAAACATTAAGAAGTTGCTTACTCACAAAATAGGGGATCGAAAGCCTTTGCGGTGCGTTCCCTCAGCTCCTTGCCCAACTGGAATTATTCTAAGTTTGTGAGGACATGGAACTTGCTTTCAGGGATACCTTTCAGATGTTCAAGAAGGTAGAATACGTTATTCGGTGGGTCGGACCGCGCACGTGTCAGTTTCACATTCAGTCTCCAAGGAAAGATTCGCGTTACGCTACGCTCCTTTATCTAGCGGAACCGAATGAACTGTTTTATTGCCGTAGAGGCACTCGACTTGCAAAGTAAAAATGGCTTCGAGTCTTCCGAGTTGGTTACCAGAATTCACACAGTTTCAGCACTAGATTTGTGCTTGTAACCTGCGCAAAAAGGGCACTTTTGCCTAGAAGATTTCAAGGCCCTTTGTAAGCGCAGTTGTTCGAAGGGACGTCTTTTATCAAATTTTTTTCAAAAAATTCTAGGTTTATTGCATCACTTTTAACAACATGAAAAATGATTTAGTAATCCTATTACGCCGCGAGTCCCACCAGTTGCCAAAGATAAAACTGTTATCCATTAGCAACATTACTATTTATTTTAACAAAACCAATGGGCAACAGTTTTACCCGTACACACTTGTAGGTCAACGCAAAGCAGGCAAAAGAATTCCATGAACTATGGTTTGGTCGGGGAATGATCGTATACAAGGACTTCTATAGATTTAGAACTTGGATGACACACGGGGTTGGAGGCATATGGTTCTGGTAGCACGCGGAACAAATATTCTGCCTAGCTTCAGTCATGGCTCAAGTTCACTTCCTTTTTTTTATCTTACATATTTATTTTGCTAGTCCAGAGTCAAAATGACGTTTCGTTATACAAACAAAGCGAAGACCATAATGACGCAAACAATTGCGGCTAAAAAGCGGGCTTGAGGAGGATGATCAGCGAGTGAAATGTTCCAGGGAAAGTAAACGAAATATCTTAGGATATGGTAGACTTCAATCGGCCGATCGATCAGGCCGTACTTGCATAATGAACCGATAATAAAACGATTGCTGAATTTGTCTGAAGTAGTTCTCTAACTGTCTTCAATCTGCGCTGAATATGTTCCTTTCCTTATAGATATTTGCTATATATTAGTTTTCCACATAAATACGTGCTTCACTTTCATATGTGTAGTAGCACCAATAGAGTGTAAGAAAAACTAATGAAGGAGTTGGCTTTGAAGCTAGCTCTGAAGCATATACTAGTTACGTACTAATAGTAATAATCGAAATATGGGATTGGTTTACCGTCGTAGAAGTCTAAATGTACGTGAGAGCCCCTCATGGCATTCTCGCAATTGCGAAATATCATGGCACCTTACAATATAAATTAAAGTTTTTGGCCATGCGCTTTTTTAAAGCAGTAGTAATGTGTCTACTTAAATAGCGTGACGTCATGAAAAAAATACATAGGATCTGACAGGGTTTCAATCTATTATTACCTACCAGTAAAAGTATATTTGTATTTTGTCAAATAAAGTCGTTAGCAATGGTTCTTTCCGTTTTCATTGCATTGTTAGGGACTGCTGCTGCTGTACGGCAATACTCGAGACTTTTTTACTAAATTTATCCGTTTGTTCGAGGAGGGAAAATTCGAGTATTTATGGACTTACTTAGTAACGTAAGCACATTGGTCTACAATTATACAGTTATCCGCTCTAAAATCTGCCTCAGATGAAGAATCGACATCGATATACTCATAACGATATGATCGTTTTAAAGCTATGATAATCTCGTTATAATTTAACAGAAATATCTACTAACGAACTAAAGAGAAACGTTTACATGAGCAGGCCCTATGTCATATTTAAAGATCTATAGCAAAGGCATTAGCTGACGGTTCGCAGTCCATATTAGCACGATGATAAGTGTCAAAAATTCAACACAACGTGTTACAACAGGGCCTCGGTGCGAAGGGTTAGAGTTTGAAAAGTTTAGATGAACATCGTCTGAATTATACCAGCACGAAAAAACGAGTCCAATACGCTCGAAAGCGTCAATACACATTCCGTCCCCTATGCTCTAAAAACTTAATGGTGGACATATGTTTGGCCGGGCACACACGAGGTCGTTGTTGTTGTCCCTCTGATCACTGTAATTTTTCTTACGTCCGCTATCGATATCAATAGCATTCATATCGCCCTTTAATATTCTACCCTTTAAGTATATACGCATATACGGGCAAGTGGTAAAATATAATTAGAACATTCAATCAGTTCTGTGTTTTCCTGCTTAGATTTTGGCTTCTCATTCTGAGACAGTAAGTTTTAAGTGAACCAAATGATGACATATACTTTTGTACGTTCCTTCACTCTCACCACCATCATCATCACGGAACTGATAACGGGAAATTTGAACTACTATTCGAGTACCGCGCTATATCCTGTGTTCTTCCTTGCAGCTTCTTGCCTAAGACTATTCGATCGCTACCCATTCCAATAAGAACAACGTAAGAAGCAACTCATTGACCTTTCTCGTCCACTGCAGGGTCTTCTCTTTCACCCGCCCACCGTTTTGTCTTATTATTTACGCCACTGTTCGCGGCCAGTTGAATTGGTCTGTATTTTTCAGGCCTCTCTTTTTATACAGTTCACGTATATGTAGTGTCTTTTAGCGCATTGCGCTTTATTGGTGCTAGAGTTTTATAGTCTTCCTAGCTCCCCACGACAACGCCCTATGTATGTCGGCCAAAACTGAATCATTTCTGTCATAGCAACAATATTAGTTAACTGTTCAGGCACGTTTTGTAGTTATTAGTGAAAAACACTCGAGCAGCGACTGATTAGAATAATCACCAGTTAATGAGAACTACCACTGCCACTTGAACTTCTTCTGAAGTTCTACCGAGACGTGCTTCTTCCTCCGTTATAGCTTCTAATCGTCATTTTTCCACAATCGTCGGACAGGACAGGCAAGTCGTTCATCTGAACCGCGCTCATATCAAGGGACGGCAGTAGATGCACATATATTCTTTTATGTACATTAAACGTTTGCTAACACACAAGTTTAGAAGCGTTTTATCAATTTTTTTTTGTATAATTGCCTACTTTTTCTTTCGTGTACTCAACAGAAGAAGCAAACAATTTAAAATTCTATATGCATGCATCTCCGTGATTGTCTGGCCGAGTTTTTTGTTGTTGTTGCATCTTAGCGTGTTGACGCTCAAACAACGTTTACGCTAGCAAAGCCGAACGACTATTGACGCTTATTTCCAAAAATGAAAAGGCTCATTTTCACTATGAGATTCGATTAAATTTCTAATGGTGTTCATAGAAGCGCGTAGGACGAAAAATAGGCTATTTTCGTTGTGTGTCACTTGAATAAAGCCGGCCAAATATTTCGTATAGAAGCTATTACATACTAGTGAATTTGGCCATCTTGACGGACGCAATGGTGGTAATACTAAGAATAAGAAGCACGGTATCATCACCCCTCACAGAATTATCATATCAATGATTCTATGATATCATAGAATTAAGTAGAGCGCTTTCACGTTCACCCATGTTCGATATTTTACGGTAGTGAATAATGTCTCTTTCGACATTGCGGTATTCTATATATATATATATTCTGTGTGTGTTTCGCAAATAATGCGATATAATTTCTCTAATGATTAAGTGCTTCGACTGACGATGCCATTACTATGGATAGAATTCGCTCTAGAGACGATTAGGAAGAATCACTGAAGAAAAAGTAGTTACCGTGCCTGTAAATGCGTTATTAATAGAGCAACTATTCTTAATTGTGGCGTCGTCTACAAATGATGTGAAGCATGCGCTGTTCTTCTGTCTCATAGAAATGAGGCCCTTTAAGGAAGCCAAGATCATATGGTACGATTTTTCCATGCGTGCACTTGTTCCAGTATGGACACAACTATACACAGACACAGCAAAGGAGATCGATGTTTAGTTGTCCCTATAGAATAACACATATTCTATAATTTCCTGCTCTTTAAATCGGGACGCAGAGGCCCACAAAACGACAGAGGTGCACGTGGTGTAGTCCGCTTAAAATAACAATCCTACAGACGTCAGGCTCAAAGTTTTACCCACTGATAAAAGTCAACAAGCGACTAGTTTTCAACTACCATTTTTGTTAATAAGTCAATGAAGAAATAACATTGGACGATCAAAACATTTGATGACCATTGAGGAGAATTTCCTATTTGTACAGTAAGCTTTCGGTGTGAAACTACGAATAAAAAGTAGGTATGAGCCTGTTATAGACAATGTCAGTTTATATATGTATATAGGTGAAAGTTTGGTATGTTTGGGACGTCGTTGTGGGACGCAAGGAAACGTTCTGACGTCCTCATAACGTATTTCTAAACAACGGTTGTCAAATTCCCGATGAAAATACGAGAATCAGTAAATATGCATTTGATGCTTAAATATTACTTTGTGCAGTGTTCTTTCGCGCTGGCGTATAGAAATCTCCTTCGCACACTTCAGAACCCGCACGGAAACCGGCAGTGGCGTTTTCGGCTTAGGAGACTTAGCTCGTAGGCCGAGCCGAACATCCTGGTCTCTGTCATGATATATTTCCGGTTTTACCTAAGGTCTACGGTTTTTTAGCGGCAGAGGAAGAATAATGCATAAATGGGCTTGGCTTCGCTTCACTATCCTGCCAATATCTGTCTCAGTTTATTCCAAGCACGCTCTATAAATAAGGTGCGCCGCCTAAATAAGATCAAACCTTCCCGCACTGTTTGTCCTAGTAGACAGGGGTTCATCCACCATTTCTGCTACCAGGAAAAAGCTCATTGTTTCTATAACAAAATGATAAATTCGTCACGGCGGAGAACAGCGCGGCATTTTGGTAAGCAGCGATGGGCCATTTTTAATCTATTCGCGCTGGACAAGTCCTACCAAGATTAGATATTTCTTGTTTTCTTCGAGATTAACATGTAACACAATACTAGTTGTTAGACAGCATTGGAATCGGGAAATCTATCGTCAATTCGGTTTCAGAGTTAAGAGGCTGGACAGTTGGCTCGAGAAGGCGATTTTTGGTTTGACATGTTTAGATAAATGCTCGCTTTGAGATCAGCTCGCAATTTGACTTACCAATATCGTTTGACGTTGCGTTGCCGTTAAAAAGTTACTTGCGGCACTGATATTTTCAAAATGATTATTGATTAGTGTAAGACCCGAATAGGGATAGTAAATAATGGTTATACTGGATAAATGGGAACGACACTTCTAGCATTGTTCGACACTTGTTTTTATTTACATATAGCCTTAGAAACAGAACATAACAAATGGTGCCATATCTTGTATGTATATGTTATGCTCCGATAATCTCCAAAACGGCTTTAACGGTTTTTGTTGTTTTTTGAATGCAGGCCTACCCTAACGAGAAAACGTTACGATGATAACTGTATACCGGGAAAAATCTTTCAAAAAAAATGCTGAAAATATAACTTAGCTTCTTAATGTAAAGCTACCGAAGAAATACTTTTTCGCCGTTTTTTTCTGTTTGTCAGCAACGATTGCATGTTTATCTACGAATCATTTAAATAGAAGGTTGAGGCTACACATAATAAACGTATTTTTTGCGATGGCGTATAATATAAAATTTCGTTATGTATAGCCCCAGGCAACAACTCAAGTACCTACATAATAGTTAGAACATTAAGATGTTTTAAGGTTTTCGAAATAGCGGAATAACCACGACAGGATGGTAGCATAGTAACGTATTAATGAAAAGTAAAGTACTGGGTATATGCGGTAGGTGACGACGAGCCGTGGGAGACTCGTATGAAAAATTAAAAATGATGGAAATGCATTAATAGATACAGATTTCTTCACAGAGAGGTCGTAAATTTCTGTTCAAAGCAATAACACAACGAACTTATCTGCAGCGAGATTCATACCGAACAGCAGCTAATAAAGATCAACTGAGTGATACTTGCTAAGAATCGTGCGCGAGATAAGGACGGATAAGTCCATAAGCCTTAACGTCTGTAGGTAAAAATGGACGGACGTCAGCTATGGTCCCGATATTATATATAATACTATTATTACATTTATTATTATCGTCATTTACATGACGACTTAGCTTAAACATTCGTATTGATCATCGATTTATTCAAGAAGGATTTTATGACGGAGTCATATGATCAATTATATTTTTTCAGAATATATTAGATATCAATGTTGTCGTGTAGCTTGGGCCGAAGAAAAATCTTCCTCCGCCCAAAGACGCTTTACGTTTCGTCATCTTTTACCCTTCATGCCGTCAATTAAGTATCGATACTTTGCTTTTGTTTTAGGGCACATTTTAGCGGTGTCTAGATTCTTTTTGCCTTGGACATTTCTACATACGTCCATAGATAGCAAAGCCTTTAATTGATTCAACAATTGAAAATAGAGTTGTCTAAACCCCATGCATCGAAAGCTGTACTCTTATTCCTATAACCATTAACATTACTGTGGGATTTTACGTATCGGTTTGTGCTAGTGAGCTTTTGTTATATTGTATTTATAGCTATACACGGCCTTATATATTTGCCCACAAAGCAAATAGCAACGGTTAAGTTACCATAGGCTCGTTGCATTGCCGGAGTGGACAAGGCCCACCGTTCAAATAGCATTAATAAGTACATCATATGGTGATGGATATCATCAAAACAAAGGTGATCACACGTGTGGCGGGTGATGATTATCATTTGTTTTCGTGCATCGTCAGTGTCTCCAGTAAACCTTATTGATGATATCCTCTTTATGAATACATTGTACTTATTAACATTCCAGTAGCTAGCCTCTACTGCCCGATTTCCTATATAGATCTACTCACAGAAAAGTTTCCAGGAGAAAGCTTTGGCTAAGTTAAGAAAATTGTGTTACTGTTAATGGATCGAACTTCTGTCAGGCGTCTCGACACTCAGGTTGCTTAGGTCCTGCCTTTAAGAACGCTATAAGAGTTTCACTCCAATAAATTACCAAGGAAGGCCTTCTTCGCTTGTTTCCGAAAATCCGTGTTGAAGGTGCCACATACATAAAGTCAGCTCTTACTGTTAGTAAGCTTAGATACATAATAATTTATTTTTTTGGAATTTTACGTTCCATAACGTAATACCTATGTTCACAAAATCAACGCAAAACATATAAGTCAAACAAATATATGACACAGAATTAAGTAATAAGTAAATAAAATCACAAATGAAAAATTACGTTTTTTATAATTGTTGTTTTTATGTCAATGTAATTATTGGTATGATAATATAACAACCGCATTAATACATTAGTTTAGAGTGTACATCACGTGAGGTCTGGAATCAGTGCTATGCAGCTGTATATGTACATGATAGCAATAAATTATTGTAGCCTGTTGTTCGCTATGTTATAGTTCCGCAGTGTTATACATGTTACAATAGTAATTTTGACAATTAAAACTAAACACATTATTTATATACTGTTATAGCAATAATCATTACCGTTATTATGATGTTGCCATACACGTGTTGCACATTAGAAATCTCGTTGAAAGTTTATTACAGCTAGGAACTTTTCAAAACAACGCTGAGGTCCATAGGGGACAATTCGAGTTTCTGATTTCGTCTAAATGAGAGCGGCAGGGGTGAAGAGCATAGTCATTAACTGCCCCATTTCAATTACGACACTTCTTACCATTGTGCTATATATACCTATCTGTGAGAAAGAGATGCAATTCACGTCTATCGCTAGCAGAAGCATTGAGAGAAACTTTGAACTTCAACAAAGAGAAGTTTCCCGAACTTAACTTCTTGTCCCGTAGATGACATACATGCGTTCATACGAGGTACACTATTTGATTCCTTCTGAAGCTGACTGACAGCTCGTAGAAGGTATACCTGTGTACGTACTGGTAAATATTTACATGCGTATACTTGAATATGTACAACTTAATATACTATATATTCAATCCGACATTATATGTAGTGTGATAGAATGATCCCATGTGCCATGCTTCAAGGACGGCACCTTAGTACTGGTGAGTGTCTTTCGTGGGCCGTTTCTAGACATCATGCATGTTCACTAAGGGTTCTATATGCACATAAACGTTCTGTAAGTCAGCCGTAATCTCTTTCGAAGTGTCCTTTGAAAATGGCGTACGTATAGTGTTTTTTCGACCTTCGACCGGGCAAGGACTTACTTTGTTTCGTGCTGGTGGCCAACCATGTGAAGCAATGCTAACGGCAATACCGGATCCACCACTCGAAACACATGCTTATTTGCGATTTTTTATTGGTATGACGAAACTACTAGGGAGCCAGTCAAGGTTTCCGTTTCTAGATGGGCTTCGGTTGCCAATAGTGGTATGTTTCTTTAGTCGCCAACGTCGTTCTGACAAAACAGCTGCTGCTTACGGCAATCATCCATATGACATCATGTCGAATAGATTAAACGATTTCTATAACTAATCTATATAAATGATCACTGTTGTATTCGCATAATAACAGCACCAAAGGCATTACAAGTATATATATGTGTTGATCCCAATCTTTCCGGTTTTCCTAAACACGACAGTTTGACTCAAGCGATTTAAATGCATTTCGTTTTCTTTAGAGGCGTACAAGATGCGACGTTAAACACGGATAACTTTTATTTATCGTCTGTAGTTTTTCTGTGTTTGTTTGATATGTTCCATTTTTGAAGTGTGTTTATCTTATTCACAGTCACGTGAAAGAGCAAGCCATCGCGAGGATAAGGAAGCACAAACGGCTATCATTACAGTATTAGGTTGAATTTCTAACGATAGTCGTAGAATCTTCGTTTATGTTTAGTCAGTGCTTTCTTCATTCTTCCACACGAATCTAGACGAGTTCGTCTTGCGGCCTGTGACAAATGACAGTGATAATTTCTCCTTTTGGCGCGACGCGTGCCCGAAACGCCTGCACCACACCAACATTTGCGGCTCCTACGCCAGCAGCTATCGGGCTGCCGTCTGTGCCAGCAACGAATGTCGTTGTTGTCATATTCGTTATTGCCGTAGTGGTGCTTGCGCTTCCACACCCAATTCCGCCGTCATCAGAAGCCATTGCCTCAACTGAAGGCTGTGGTAGCTGGCTTTCTCGCTGAGATGGAGATTGAAGCAATGGCTCGGAGACGGCACACGGCTGGGACAACAAGATGTCGCTAATAAGCTGTCCGTTGCGAGCGGTGAGGGTCGTTGTCCCGCTGCCCTTTTTGTGACGGTTAGCCGTTGTAACAACGGTGCTCTCGCGCGGGTGATGATTGTGCGTATGGGTGTTCACACTGTGCTGGTGGCCACCGAGCTGACCGAGGGGCGCCTCTCGCGCCCCGCAAAGAATCAGCTTCCTGTAAAGATGCGCCTGTTAGGAAAGGCACAGGCAAGAGAACGGAGATACGATATATATAGCTACGAGCTGGTCATAAACGAGAAAGAGAAAAAGAGGCAAAGCGAACAGTAGCGGAGCACAGGTAAATGTAAAAATCGATTCAAAACAACAACAGCGTGTTTTGTGATAAGCCAGTAATGATTCTTAAAGAAAACAAGATAAAACGAGAGGCGAAAAAAGATAGAAATAAGGTTATTCAGTGATAATTTTATCAAGGGAGGAGGACGAGATGTTGCGAAATAACCGACACTTCAAGTAATACTTGTCTTCTGCAACCTGCCTGTATATATCACTTGATCATATAATATATCATACTATCTAAAAATATAAATATATATTCCACAGAAGAATTCTTATAAGTGCAAAGTGTGTACACATATATCAGTAATAAATCCAACTATACCCACCGGAACGCCTTTCGGAAGTTTTCTGACAGAAACGCGTAAAGAATAGGGTTTAAGCATGAGTTGGTATAAGCAAGGATTTGGGCGCAAACTTGTAAAACGAGCAGCGTCATGTCCGATGCAACGTCGATCATTTGCATGCTCTTTAGGAAAAGTATTACCTGAAAATAAAAAAGACTTTTACACACGACGATACAAACACCAACTATCAGATGCAATGTGCTCGTTGACAATAGGATAAGAGCTAGCCGGAAGAAATGTTAACCAGACAGCTAAATACCCTACTAATCATGACCCCTTTAGGGATATATCAAAGATCTTCAATATATAGCGAGAGCCTGGCTATTAATCTACATCTTCCGGTCCGGGTCCGATGTTACTTACAGTAGCCTTGTCGTATTATAAACCGCTTTTCTTTCATATCGCTTTTCCTTTATCCTTTCGATATTTTTGCGGCACTGACGTTTGTGGACAGTTGTTGCAGTACGCGTTCACATCAGACGTAACGAAAAACGTTTTTATTGCAGTGGGTAAACCTACTCTACTGTCGATATCCACGAACATAGAGTCACCTTTTTTAATCAACGTTGCAACTGACAGATGCTGATGGCCGCCTAACCTACTTATACTTGTTCCTTTTCTTTTTTGTACTTTGTTAGGTTTATTGGTCTTGTTTCCATGACTTCAGCAAAGCTTAAGGATTCTTCATCTATTATTTTTGACTAATATCTTTGTTATAATATCTAATATCAATATATTACATATTGAATGCGTATTGAACGTAGACGTTATATTTTTCCGGCTGACTTTACCCGACACATTACCAAGGTTTAGTTTTTTCCTTTCTTATAAAATTTATGCGGAAATCAACTGCAAGAAGAATCGTTAATTTGTCCACGATGAAATAGGCTAAAAGCAGTTTCCCAGCCAACGTTTATATCCTGAATATGGTGCTCAGCCGAAAAGGACGTCATGGCACCAATCTCTTTGCATAAAGGCGAACGTATCAACAACAAAGTTTACCTGCGTGTTCTGAAAAAAGAACTCTTGCGCAATCGACCACAGCTAAAGTGTCTAGAAGATTGTCTTATCGTATGCGGTAAGATTGTACCCCAGCTCATACGGACCACTCTGCGTAGTGTTGGCTACTTGAGAGCATGAACATGTTTCGAGGTGAAGGCATACGACTGCCGCACAGGCCAAAGTTCCATTCGGTGGAGGTTTATGTACGGTGGGTTATTATATAAAAGTTAAACGAGTCTCGACATAACACCGTCTATTCGCGTCTCGTGCCTTTGTTGAGAAAGCACTTGCATATTTGCAAAAGGAGATTAAAGAGCCCGTGAGCGCCTCGGTTTGGAATTGAAACTGTAGTCGCTGTGAATAGTGGCTATTCTGAATAAACATGACCGCCCGAAACTAATACAATGAACATTTTTTTAAAGTATCTGTTTTTCAACAAACATTTTTCAGTGTATCAGAAACAAAGCATAAGAGGAACTTCAGGTTTAAGTGAGCTACTCTGTAAACTGGCAGAAGTATATTTTTAACGAGACCATTTTGAACGGTTGCCACGGCATAGGCCTCATTATATTAACAGTTGTGGGATACTGAATGAAAACATTTCCGAGTCGACGATGATTTTAGCTTTACAGATGTTCTTGTCCGCACAATTACGACCATTTGTTAACCCACCCGGTAACTGCACACAGACATCTAAAAGTTCTCAGTAATAAAAAAGCTACTGTATCTAACGAGAGTGTACTTTTTCAGAGGCCAATTTAGGAGGTTTGGCGTGCAAGGTCCCTTTACGGTTAGCCTGCACTTTATTTCAAGCCATTCTTGCTTACAATAGGGGATGTCGATCAAGCAAAGAATGCCTAAAAATACAATCGACTTCCGAATCGGCATCATACCTATTTTTCAGCTGTGCAGGACTTGATCAGATTGCGGTATTGGATATGTGACATGCAGGAAGCAGTACACTGACATAAATATGAATGTCAGCGAAAGCTGTGTGGGACGATCTAATTAGATACGATAATTAACGTTAAGCGATCACTCAATAGGCTAGCTAGTCAGTCAGAGATGCAAATAACGGGTATAGTCAACCTGCGACATAGCTCCTGTTATGGAACCTTGACGCATGTGGTTTAAGTCCATTAGGACATATTTATAGACCTCCTAGCAAAATACGTAAAGTCATTCTATGGCTGTTGATTTCTCTGCACCGAAACCGAGATCACGTTAGATTAGCGGGATGTCGGTGTATTACACTGAGGCAATGAGGGAAAATGCAATGCGTTTCGATTTTTATTATGGGGAAAAATGACAAGAAGCTGATAAATAAATGGGTATAAGTCACTAAACACAAACCTGAATGGGCGCCCAGCAGACGGCGAACGTTAATACGACCACAACGACCAGTCGTGTTACCCTCCGTCGACTTCGAACGCTTTCCGCCGAACTTCTCGCCCGTAACCATAGCCGATTGAGCATCAGCATGTAGAGTACGAAGATAACGACCAACGGAGCGAAAAAGGACGTCAACGAAAATACTATCTGTCGGTTACATGCGAATAGGGAAATCAAACCACAGGCAAAGCAAAGCGATCACAGTTAGGTGAGAAAGGCATCGGCAATCTACAAGGAGAGCTTTTGCCATATTTATTTCCTTTGTCTAAGTACCTGGTACACGTTATGGTTGTATCTGTCAAAGTCGTATGTGCAGAATACCTCTCTGGTGTTTACCCCTGCCGGATTTGTACCTGTTCAAAAAAAAAGAGACGAATCCGTATTATTAAGGACGAAGTGTAAAATACAAATGATACAGCACAGCGCAAACGTCTCCTTTAGCAACAAAAACAAACTACTACCTTTACAAAAAGTTTTTAGTACTCTATGTTCGAACGGTATGTTATGCGGTATCTGGTCCTAATTACACTTAGAAGGTAAATAGATTCCTATGCAATATCGCCTTGCGTGCCTATTCAGTACTAAATGAAATTTGCAATAAATGGTACTCAATTTTAAAAATCACGCATAATTTCACATTTATATGTTAAGTAGTTAATACAAAAATAATTTGCATTCAATTATTGCTTTATAAATCTAGGCGTACGTTAGGTCCAGATATTGGACCAGAAGGCTTATATGGAAACCGCAAGCCTTTCGATCATTTAAGTAGTTAATCTTTAAACACTAGTGATGCATAGCTTCGCATTCTTTAGTAACTGGTCTCTTTATTTATATCTGTAAAGACACAACCAACTAATAAGTGCCATAGGAGGCGATTTTAGCCGAAAGATTGCGATCTGGTAGCAATAAATTTCTATTTATCGCATATTAGGTCTTGTATTGCCAAGTGACGCTGGGTACTCGCAGCCTACTCCCTGTGAAGTGCTACAAATAAATAACATGCTACTAAATGTACTGTTACCTGCCTGGATTCCTAGATTTCATTCATTTTAGAACATAGTCAAGTATCCAAGTAAAAGCGAAATCGAAAAGTTGGCAAACGCCTGAATAGGCCAATAAGGAGCGCTGCCTGAAACTTTTTCCGTTGCAAGGATTTTGCTTCATCGTGTTACGCCAACAGTTATTAACAACAGTTTCCAAGTAGTGGGAAGTATACATCATTCATCCTTCAAACGTTTTATTTTGTGTTACAATAGTAACAATACACAAATATACAATGCCAACAAAAATGACCTGGCCATGAAAAATTTCCCTGGACCTTTTGCGCTATTTATTATACGATAGCACTACTATCTTATGTAGATGGTTACGATAATATACCTTGAGCCGTTTGTTGATAGCTAGATTTAAATACTTATGGGAAACAAGAAGTGAATCAATGCGCTGTTTCGGAGCACTAAACTAGTTTGGTTCAAGTACTGCTAAACTTTAAAGTTAGCTTGAGTATTTCGTAGCGTTTCAAAATAGCGCACTTTGAATGGTAGCTACATTCTGGTCGTAAATGCCGAGATTTTACTTAATACCGACTTCTCATAAAAAACATTTGGCTTCATTATCCAGGTAGCACCTGTAGAGGGCTAAGCAAGTTGAGATTTTAGATGACAAAAATTTCGATCGGGTCGTGATGCTTTTCTGCGCCTTAATCTAATCTACTCGTTCATAAGACTACAATTATATATATATATATATATATATATATATATATATATATATCAGGATTATCTACGGTAAATTTTGTTGAGCTGCACGTGATTTCAACTTCAGCAAAGTGTGAATTAGTCTCCTTCAATAGGTTAATAAGGTGTATTTCCTGCTGTTGGTTAGCTCAAGCACAAAGAAGGATTGGAAGGCACTGCTTTTTGTGAAGTTCGGCTTGCTATTAACTCTTAAGTTTCAATGCCTTTGTTAGCATGTATATTCTCACCTCTACCGTTAAGTGGCACATCAAGCACCCTACTCCGTCACCCGAGTGATTACCGGCTGATGGGGCAGGGTGCTTAAATGGACACCGAGCAGCAGCGAAACGCTCCTAGAGGGAAAATTCAGCGAATATGCAAAATGCCACGAGGCGTGTTCTTTTGAGCTCTGTTTGCTATGCAAACGTTTGCGCGTAATCTAACACGTTAAGATAGAATAGAGATACGAAGGCTTGCTCAAGTGGTGTCCAAGCATGGTACAAAGAAGGTTACAAATACTTTAAAGAATATGTTCCATATTTAGCCATAGGTTCCCTTTCATTCACGCCACAGATGGTGTGCCGCCGTCCATTTTTTTGAAATTGAACTATTTTCGGTTGGCTATCTACTATAAATCATCATAAAAATGTCAATGTTACATTCGCCATGCTTAAAGTGATCCGTGCCATACTGATTTAATCAAGTGTGGCTTGTGTCAGACAAACGACTTCTCCAAGGCCTAGACCACAATGATATAATAGTGTTTCGGGCTCTGCCTCCCAGCTAAGCAGAATACTTTGTTTTGTCTTATTCCGTTGCCGACGGATGTTCAATCATGCGAGATGTAGAATCATAGCTCTGTTCATATATGCCTATGATTTATTTAGCTCAAGCAGATCCAATTCGTATTACGTGCCGTTGGGTAGATGTGCTAGCCTTTTGATCAAAATCTATGTCAAAATAAAACGCTGACGTTGTACGCCTAATTGATCCAGTATAAGAATAGAAATAATACTAGTTATAATAAGATTCAGTGTATGTTGTTATCAACATTCAGATAGTTTAAATCCGATTTTCTCTGGGATCTTTTACAGTAAAGTTGCTCCTATTGTTTAACCGTCGGGCTTGATACCATACAGTATTCTTGAGGCCAAATGCCCCAAAATGCCTTATAAAGCCTGATAACTTGAACATACAAGGTAATTTCACGCTCATCAAGACGTAATTACATAATATGAACATATATATTATACTGCAGTAATGTCTATATGCATATATGTACAGAGTTTTCGATACTGCTTCTTTATAGTCGATATGGGAAGATGTGTGTCCATAAAGAAACAAGAGCAAATTCAATATGAAAGTTACAAAGTACAGTCCGCTCCTATTCATCCAGTAACAATACAATGTCTAGGATAGTACGTTGCGGTACATCTATACCTTCCGTGCTAAAACAGTCTATATAGATATAGATACACATAGGTGGAATCTGCATTAGTTCTTGTCCGGGCCTGAGAAGGGACATATTGCGCTTACTGCAGTCGTAGTTCCAAGAAAGGGGATTACCATCATAGGTAATTAGGGTGCCTATCTAAGTGCCTATCTTTTCATCGAATGAATTCCCTCTAATCCTAATCATAATTATTTCCGCTAATACATGTGTATGCGTGCATTTCGGATCAAAATAGCGATATGGAGAAAGTAGGGACGGTTAGTACATAAATGACTAGTCTGGTTAGTGTGCCGGAAGGCCTCGGAGGCTACTGATTGTTTTCGGTACCCTGGGAGAGGTGCGAAGAGAGCGATTCGTATCCTACGAGAAGACACCTGTGTAAGTGCGTGACTATGCAGAGTTTGTAACTTACGCTTCACGCCTCAAGGAAAACGTTTTAGCTGGACATAATTTGTAATTTATGCGCTACTTTGCCTAGAATTATGCACTGTGCGCGTCGAACAAATTAGAAGACATGGTACATTTAATTATGCACCCCTAGCATTGGAGTGCGTGTTGAGGTAGAAGGTCGGGGCCAAACGAGGTTGAAGTTAACTTTGCGAAACTGCGTTTGGATCGTAGGAGATCGTCGGAGAATCACATAATTCTGTGAAAAGCAAGTCTCATGGTTGGATCTGCTATATGGATTTATTTGCTGACAATGTCAAGATGCAATTGACTAGGGACCTGTTCCAAATGCACCATAACGACAGGCAGCATATGTGTTAGGTATTTGGATACATATTGATTTATATACTGCCTACGAAATCACGGCGTGCCAAATTCTAACACGTGCAGATGGGAATGCCTCTGATGTGCGTGTAGAGCAGATGCCCGTCGGACTGCCTCGGTCGTGACAAGCTTTCGTAGGTAGTTACTGCCTTTGCTATTTTTTGTTTTTCGTTTGACTTTTACGTCCGGTACCGCTATTAGGCACGAGACAATTTTTTTTTTAAACAGTGCGACTATCGCAGTAAAGCTGTTGCTAATATATTAAGCATACATTTGCCCCAATTGTGTCGGATCATCTAACCGTGAATAAACGCGACTGGTATGCAGGCGATAACGATGATCACCCAGAGCAGGGCGCACGCAATCAGCGAATTGTGTTCAACTCGAAGCTGCATTGATGTGATCGGATGAACAACGGCCAGATATCGGTCGACTGACATAAGGACCAGCGTATAAATGCTCGCCAACGCACACACGTTGATGAAGTACTGCACCGTGCGGCACCACACGTCGCCGAATGGCCAATAGCCTGCAAAAGTCGTCAAAACGAAGTAGATGGATGTTAATTATATTGGACGGTAAGGCACTCGAATGGTTGATAGAGGAGCAGGAAATAGGCAAGGATAACAAAATCGACTATAGCGGAAACACCAACGTTAGCCGACTGCTAATGACAATATCCCAGTATACAATCATACTAAGGCTGTTATATTGATAATCGTTGAAAATAAAATCAGTTGACGTTTGACGATTTGACGCTGCAACAGCGGCAGCAGCAGCAGCAGCAGCAGTTAAACTGTAGTCTGTGCATACCTGTTTCCCCACGAACAAAGACGAGTTGGCGATCCGTATGGGGAAGCGCGCTGGGGGAGAGGCCATACGGTCGGACGTTCGTTGTTAATGGTCTATGGTATTGACCATAGGCGTAAAGCAAATTTGTCATGCATTGAAGTTCAACACTATAAAACTGTGTTTGAATACAAAAGGTAAAGAGGCCGCAGCCAAATGGGAAGCGTCCCAAGGAAGTGGCGTCCCCAAGCTTGGAATGGATGAGCTAGGAACTTCGTCGAACTATTAAAAATCAGATCTTTGCTGTCTGCTAAATAACAATCGCCGTACATATGAGCTCATCAGTAAAGTTAATTCTTTTAACTATCGCTTAAAAAATGCGTATCATCCTCTTACCAGTGACCCCGGTGAACTTAAATTTGATCATTTTTTAACTAGTTGGCTAAGATAATGCTTTTTTAGTATTTCTTAGAAATACTTTATTTTTTTATTACTCATTTATCTTTTGTGCATTTGTCCTAGAGCTCTGGCAGCGTTTCCATAAATAATCTTGCCGCTTAAGGCTTCTCGAAGTATATATCCGTGTACACCGCCCGCCTTTTTAGGGCATGGAAAGCCTCTTAACCACACGAGCTTAGATCGGGAGAATAAGAGTGTCGACGCCAATATTGGATATTCCTTTGTTCAGTTTTAAAAAGTGATTGAAATATGGCACTGATGTTTGGCGTTATCATCAAATAGCCAGCGTGTGGTGCCAAAAATCCAGAAATCGCCTGAGGAAATCGCTCATTTTCATCGAATATGTCACAGTAAGAAATGCCCCTGATTCACTTGACTACAAGTACTACCATTACTCGATACTGCCACCGAACTCAGTTTACGCTCAGGATGACGCCATTCTTTCGTCTGACCTCTCTCAGGTTTCACATTTTCAGGATTTGGGCTGTAATTCTGTAGCTCGTTACATGTGAAATCAAAGTTTTGGCCGAAAATGTCCCTAGACTTCAAGCTTTGCTTAAATCAAAGGCCTCCTCGATCGAGGCAATGTCTTTTTATCTTTCGGGTCCCGATATCTATTCTTCAGCGCTCTAATCTCCATTTTTAACGTTCGCCCTATTCACGTATTGCGTTCTCTCTTGGAGCACCCTTACCTAATGCCTTCACCCATTTTGCGCTCTGGCATTCACGAAACAAAAACTTAACCGCGGAGCGTTGATTTTCCAGGCTAAAAAAATGTTTTCTCTCTGAACTCGTTTCAGCTATAGTAAAGGCCACTAATTTTCACTCACACGTTTTTTTACCGTTTTTTTACGAGTCTTTACCAGCCTAATTTCTCTGCTAGCGGTGCGTAGTTTGAATGAATAGGTGACATTGATGGACTAGTCATTTCGGCTGAGGCGTCTCCAATAGAGCAAGGAGCCTATGCTCGTATCGGCATCAATTGACTGCTAATAAATATCTGATAGGCACAGATTGAATACCATCTTTTACAGCACCTGCTTCTATCGGCAGGTGGACGCCAACTGGCAGATGCGAAGGGAGAGTCAGTCTTTATGAGAAATATTCTAAACCAAGTGGTCATCTGGCCGGGACCAATGGCCGTTTTGATGAAATCGGGAAACACGCTTCCAAAAGGAAAAACTCCCGAACGAATCTTAATAGCTCCTTCTGTCGCTTGTTCTTTATTTGTATGTTGACAAAACGTTTATCTACTTTGGTTTACATATGTGCGAATATGCTATTACCTACATTAAGTCATGAACAAGGAATTAGATCTGAACTAACGTTTACAGGGCACAGATATAAGACTGTTTCGTGTTACCTCAATTCAGCACTCACATGCTGTAAACAATGAAAGTTAATCATGTATTTATTCTGTACTAAAATGCATTATGTGTACAGAAAACGCTCGAATATGTTCATAGTGTATTGTAATACCGTCAGATATATATACAAGTGCAAACATTCAAGACTACCAACAATTATATAGGAGTACGCATTTGTCTAATGTGTTTCGGTCTTTCCGGAAGCTTTTCGGAATGCCTCGAAAATCCAAGCTTGTGAGAGCCAGACAGGAAAACACTTCTAAAAAACAGGGCTAGGTCTAAATTGATAGGTCATGGCCAAACTATCGTGGGAAGCAACAAATCCTTTCCTAATGGAAACGACTGTTCAGAATGTCAACCTGCTATTCAATGAACAACTGATAGGCCCTATCCGATGGAACCGCACGTCCTAAAAATTAGCGTTCATCAAAAGATGAAGCTTCACACAAAGATCTCGTACGGCAAAATATAATTATTAATGTTGATACATTTAACTCTAGCCATTACATCCAATTACTAACAGCCCTTCGGATGATTCTAGTTAGACGCAAAAGTAGACATGCTCTAGGTACGCACATAATTTCTGATTAAGAATATGTAATTATATTAAGGATTCGATGCGCTACGTGTAGACTGTGATGGGACGTTACACTGTACGCTGCTCCATCCCGAGGGGTGTGTGGGGCACACAAGGCCTCGGCATGGATTATCATCGCTTGTGATACGATTCCATACGTTGACGTTCAGCGATATGCCGTTCTGCACACCCGCTGCAGACGGCGAGTAACATTTTGTGAAAAAAATACACGCTTATTATTGTTAAATTAGCCGATAGATTCTAAGATCCAACAAAGTGGCCCTATACACAAATTTAGCAGGTGTTTCTAGAAAAGCTACTTACTGTTACACCGTAATAGAAAAAATTATGCCTATTTGCCCAACCAAAAAGACATTGATTTGCTTGCTGATCCGTCAAACGTGTCTGAGACTGAATCCTTTTCCGTAGCGTTCACCTTCACCCCAACTTATTTTGGACAGTCAATAATTAATTAAGCACTCTTTTAAAATGCCCAGACACTGAAAGACATCTAGATAGTTCGGTGAGAGAGTTTGGGGAGTGGCTTTTAAAGCCAGTTATTTAAGGCAGCGACCATCACGTGTAGCACAAAGAATTCTTTCTTGTTCTTTGAACATTGTTCTGTTAAAATTAGATAAGGGTAGCAGCAGTAGTATCAGGAAAATGCACATATGACCGGGTTTCTAGTAGTACTCAGTTTAGATGGTGCTATATATCTATTTGTATATACGTGTACCATCAGGCAACGGTATCAATTGTATAACGGCACTGTATTTGTCATTGTACGTACACTTAACGCACTGACTTGCCGCTAATAGGAGTAGCTGTGGATTATCGGTATGGATCATTTTGAATGTAAGTGGACTTCCGCGATACTTTGCCCAAGAACCTCTGGGGGAAACGTATCTGCTCAACTAAAATGGGTGTATATAACTACTTATAAGATTATTATACGTTACAATACAGTTGTTGTGAAATTAAACAGGAGACGATTTTTTAAGTAGAAAGGAGCCCGCTATAGGACTCAGGCTAGCTGACCGGTAACGTAAAATAGCCATAGTAGCGGCAATAGAGTCGCACTCGTTGACGGGTATTTGTGCTAAAATACTACAGTTGTTATTATTATCCTATTTGGTTCGTTACACTCACATGATGCATATCCAATGGGATGTTCTCTTTTTACGTGAAGTTTCTTTTTATGCTCTGTTCTTTCATGTTAGCGACGGCATATATGCTTGATAACCTACTACTCCATTATGCATCCTCGGAGTATCAGTAAGTGATGGCATCACTTCACAATTGGTGTCAACTTGAGTAGCATTTTATTTCATTGGCTGCCATCTGGCGGCCAGGAACATCATTTCGATAAAAGCATTCTATGTTTCTTTGATATAAGAAAATCTAGGTAAATGTACCCTTTGTCACCAGTGTTCGGCGTTTGCAATAGCTATTTCTGTAGGTAAATTGCCGGTGGCGTATTCGTAGCCTTGCTAACATTTCGCTAATAGCGACGACGTCTTTTTAAAGACCGCACTTATTTGCTATGCTAAACATTTAACTATGTAGACGAGTTCTCACCATCTACCTATGCATCTGCCGTATAAACCTAGCACGCACCATGTTTGAGGACGCGAATCGTATTGGTGCTAGCCACACTATCATTTTCCGTCGTCACCACAGCCGTCGGCTCTTGTGTATGTGTGTCTATATGTGTTTGTGACGTAGTCGCATTATATCTTATCTATTATCTCAGCTGTAAAGGGGTACGTTTTGATTATATATTCGTTGCTGTCGATTGTCCATGCGCGTATTGTCATACGTTCGCGTTTTCGCTGTATCCAGTCCAGTGGGTTTTTTCGTACTACCCACAAAGAGCTTTTCATACAGCCATCCATTTCCTGCCTGTTTTAAGTGTCAGGCCTCCGGTGTTCGACTGTAATGCACGAAATGCAGCGACAAACCGAGCTGTTTGAAAAGAAAGGGAGCGGAACGTTTGCGACGTTGTTGGAAATTGAGTATTCGGCACACACCTCGCCCGACCCCCAGGAGGTCACTGGGCCGCAGCCACTATGCCATAGCCGCTAGCATCGCGAGCGTTACAGCATAAGCGTTGCCGCTTTAATATCGTGGTCCCCTTCGACATTCTACCTCTTTTTGCCACGATCTCTTAAGGCGACCAGTGGACAATAAGCCGCCTATTATTGTTTCATTTCTCATAGAGCGATGAGGCACGTGACGTGTACGCGAAGGCGCCGAGGTTCTAGGGTTGTAGTAAGTCCAAGGCAGAAACTGAACGCTTGTATACATTGTATTTACACCCCCGTGAGCCGGCTGTGCGTGCAAATATTGTATTCGCAGAATCGATGTGGACTGGCCTACGAACATCGAACTTAGCAGAAAAAAAAGTAATTGATTAAAATAGCAGATCATGTCCTATAAGTAATAAGGTTTTTAGCAGTTATGTATAGAAACATATCTTGATTAAGAGCCAAATATACTGATATCCGCTACGAACATTATATACCGACTGTTACAACCTTAACAATCGCTTTGCAGACTTCGTAGTGGTAGTAGCGGGAGAAGGAGCGCAAGTTGACGGCATGTTGATGCCGGGCGTGCAACCTAACAGGCCTCAGTTAGGTTGGCGAATATGACTGAGGATTTGATGACGGTCGATCCACTGTTTCCGAGACATTGCTGCCGTTTACGTTGGCACCTCAGTGCTCATTTGTGGGAAAATTGGAAGTGCATGTTATGAGTGAGATGGGGGCAAAGTGTACGCTTATAAACTACATTTCATGTGTTCGTATTTTTCGCTTGTGAATCGTCTGAAATGGGTACTCCGTAGGCGAGACAAGGACAATTCTGTTGAGCACTTCATATGTGTGCGCTTAGGATGATGGGCCAGAAAAACAAGATGAAGGAAAAGTTCAACTTAAAATGGAGTTTGGTGTCTAAAAGACGACGATGGCGAATAGTAGAAGCAATATTAGCAGTGGTGGTAAGGGCAACTTGCTTTGTAGGGTTCAGTGCCGTGGCCGGTGAAATCGTCGAGGTATAGAGGGCCGACCGTTCG
The DNA here is from genome assembly GCF_002532875.2 of Varroa jacobsoni. NCBI lineage: Eukaryota > Metazoa > Arthropoda > Arachnida > Mesostigmata > Varroidae > Varroa > Varroa jacobsoni. The sequence goes on along the minus strand of NW_019212946.1, from coordinate 270,952 downwards.
CTTGTTCGGATAGCTTTGGCTGCGGGGGGCAGGAACGCGTCCAATGGCCAGTTGTCTCACGAAGAGATTAAAGAGAGTGAGAAACATGCAAAACAAGCGATACCTCGTTACGGGATACTATTCGTTCGTCCTCAAGGGGACGACTAGGTAACGACGTGTTTGACGTTACTTTCGACCCGACATTGCAAACTTAGTAACGTTCGCATAACGTGTTAGAGGGAAAGGTTAGTTGCATCAAGGAACGCTATTTTTAGTCGGCTGCCACAAGAAACTCATCTGTATGAACGAAGGCAACACCAAGCCTCTCACCAGGCAACAACCCAAAGCTGAACATACTACACGCAGAGATGTGCCTGCAGTGCAAGAAAACTTGATTTGTATCAACCTCACAACTCTGAAGCGCGGGCAAAAACGCTTTCGTCAAAGCGGGAACTACAGAAGTCGTTATCATCCATGACGTTTGCCGATTATATTACGGACATCTGAATTTCGTACACTCGGTGTAGTGTTTTATGCTGTGTAAAAAAAAAGCTACCAATTTGTAGTCTGCGTTCAGTCGACTTTAATTAGCAGACCAGGCTACTTTAGAGGCCACACACTGTTCGATTAAATAATCAGTCAAAATCGAACTCATATTAAAAGCAACAATGTATCTTAGACAAACCAATGGGACACCGGTTATTTGAAATAATTCTTATTCGCAGTCGTATGAGGATTGACGCCAACAAACTGGCACAGAGCAATGGTGCTAATTAAGAGATTCCAATGGCGTCAAGTTGATATTAAAAAAATAGCTTCTAACTTCATCTATAGTCTGCTAGTATAAATAAAATAAACAAGCTCGACTACAAAAGTTCTATAACACATTAATAACAGTAGCTCAGTATCACAGTGTGACGTTTAAGGGTGGTCTAAAGTAGAGATAGTAACATTTGTCGTAGACATTATCGGTAAATAGGGCAGGACCTGACTTACCGAATTAATCGCACCGTTTTTTTAAGGAGAAATTTAGACAATATGGTTCAGAGTGATGGAAGGACGTACCGACGTCACGGAATGACTTCGAAAACGAATTCACACAAGTCTCCCAGTATTAGGAAAAAAGAGCTGCATCAAGAAAATTGCTACGAGATGATAACGTTAAGTGAAAGGATACCACGAGTAGAGTGCAATGAGCTGATAGAACAATGAACTTAACACTTGAACTCTGGCCAATCAGGCCAGATTCAAGGTCCCAAAAACAGTTAGAATAGCATGGTTGCTTAGTGAATTAATCTGTGTTCAACGCCGGCGGGGACACCTTTCGCCTCACGGCAGAAGCCAGCCGTTGAAACGTAAAACTCGGAGCATTTAAGATAGGCGAGTATTCAGAGAAACGAGTGGATAAGTTAACGAGTTTCAAAAGTAACAGCAGAAAGATGCTGTATGCGGGCTACTGCCACTGGACGTTACTGTTATTATACCAGTAATAGACAAAGCAATTGTAAAAGTTAGAGCGCCTCATCTACCCAATGTTCATCTGCAACGACGGCCAGCCTATCTATCTAAATTTATTTAATTCACTCAAGCAGACAGGTCAAAAGTAATGCCGGATCTTCCTTAAGCACACCTTACGTATATCGCTAGTGGTTAAAGAAAAATATGGTAATGTATCTAGTAAATAAAGCCTTGAAATTGATTGAAATAAAATAATCAGTCTCTATGAATTTAACCCGTACGGTTGCCTTTTCCCCTAGTTACTTGATGAAAGGCTATTCCTGAGCTAGGAATACAGTCACTAACTTGTTCTCGGTATTTTATTATGAATTAATGTATTCGACTAGCCAAAGGGTGGAAGTTAGCTGAGATCATGATCGATGATTCAAAAATTGCCTTCGAACAGTCGAAAATAAACATTCACAGTATTTTACATAATTACGATCGCGTAACTCTCCACTGCGGCTGGTGCGCTATGTCTGCCTTACACATTCTATCGATTGACTTCATTGACACATTGAGGTTGTCGTTATATTTTAGCACGCACACACCAATCCTTCTAAACTCAATAGAGAACATGAGCGTAGATCCGAGGTCAAGGTCGGAATCTAAATTAAAAAGTCCTGCAAAAAATGCTAAGAGAACTGCAGGAAATCGAAACAGCTACTTGTCAGACTTAATATTCCCGATTTAATCTGAAAATACAATTAACGAAATACAATTAAAAGTCGTACTATGGCCAGTTTTGTGCGTTAGTACTTAATTTAGAAGACAATGGTTCAAATACATACTGCTTTGCCGGTCTTTAAGCCTGTTTCTCTAAGCCCGAACAGAATAGCCGCCTTCCAGAGGCCTTTTCACCTTCCCTTTATTTGATTGATTTGTGCAAAAAAGACTGTCGCTAAACCTCTACCTTTTTTCATTTATTCATTCAACGATCGTTTGATTGATGAATCGTTTACGATGTTACATCTGTTCTAGGGAGGATATTGTGGAGAAAGGTAAGTGCGCGAAACTCTTCTTCACGACGCTGGCCAACTTCACAAACGCGAAACATAGGATTCATATGACAAAAATGGCTTTCAGTTTATAGCTCTTCAGTCGCCTCGTTTCTAGCCGATGGCATTTTTCGTAATCTTAAAAGTACGCGATACTAGACATCAACTGTTGATCAAAAAGATCTCTAAGCACTCCACGGTTGACAGCAACTTTTGTTTGAGGTAAGCTATGTTCCACGAGACACATATATATGTATATAATAGTTAGAATAAGTAGATTAGAGAAGTGACAACGTAAAGCATCTCCATTTGCTATTAAAAATATACCTTAAAAAATCATCAGCGGTTGTGCTATTATTATTATCATTATTACCTTATTTATATCATTACTGCCCAAATAATTATATATATATGGCGATTTTGATATCATAAGTAACATTGTTTTTTTTTGTTTTCACTATTAAATGGTTGCGAGTTTAAATTACTGGCCCATTTATTATATTATTCGCAATAGTCCGTGTTTCATTCTAACATGCTAATTGTTTTATAATCCCTACCGTTCTATTTTTTATAGATCCTGCGCAGGGCCGTTTACTATTGATTGTGTATTGTCCACGAATTATGCAACTATGTATTTTCTCCATAATTTTGAATCAATAAAAATGAAACTAAACTGAAGTCTTCGATGACACTTATTTCTTCAGTTATTTCGCCCCTATTAGATAGGCTCAATAAAAGACAAGTTACTCTCATATAAAGAAGAATTTATCTGAAGGTGCAAACACAAGATCGACTGTCGCATAGAACGTCACGAACCTACAGACGGCCACAATTGTCGCGTGCATCGGCCCAAAATATCTTCTTCGTATCATTCCCAGAGGCAACAAAATATAGCAAAGAAGACTACTTTTTTTTTTTATAAGTAGTTTCCATGTCCCTACGGCTCTGGCATGTACTTCGTTAATACGATAACTGAGAATGAGGTACCCACGCGCTATGGCTGTAGAGCTGTAAGCGATACTCACTACACTCCTGGCCTCACTCAAGCTAACCACGAAAAAGGCGCGTATTTACGATATTCCCCAGGATATTCATACATATCATTACCACATTATTAGGCCACGCTTCTCGTGATATTTTAGACATAGATCAACGCTAGATACTTTCTTTTGTGTTTTCTATAAGCTTAAAATTCTATAGCTTCATAAAATTACATTTACGAGCTGCCGGGCCTCTTTTACGGATTTCGGCAAAAATGATACACAAAACTCACAAAGCTAACGATCGAAATTTATCCACAGAATACAAATACATTAATTGGACAAAAATCTGTGTGTATTCACGAAAATGATGGAAGCAAGATACTAAATGACTTGGATCTAGCTATCGTAGACTCGACAATGAACCATGAATTGATCGGCTCGCATGAGTGTGTGTGCAATATAAGGCTGTTAAATAAATGGCCGGTGGCAACAGTGATACCAGTATCAATACAGCAAGCAATTCTACGTGAAACTTCTTCTTTATAAGCTCTACATCGGCTGAGATTAAAGGCTAGGAAGAGGGATATAACTGCCAAAATGCAAACTTCAGAGCATTTTTTTCCGCCAGAGCTATTCTGCTCTATAGTCCAACTGTGTGATCTGAAGCGAATCGTATGGATGAATCGACTCAGACTGGAATGGATGAATCGGTCATCTTTATATAAATTGATCTCAGTTGTATAGCAGACATAAAAGACTAATTTTCGGTAGCTGATCAATCAACCAACCAATGTGTACAAGTGGATTGCCAGGTTTCGTCCAGGAGACCTAAGTGGGGCTTCACAGGAACTGCTTGAGAAAATGGAAGGAAAAGTTTTCAGGTCACGCTGCGGTCAGTGGCTCCACATCTCATCCGCATACTATCTGATATGGGTATGCGCAGTATGTACGCCGCACAGACGATTCATATCTTGTCGTTGGCGGTTGTCTAACATACGCTACTTAATGTTGGTAAGGTTTGGTCTCTTCCACAGCGGCAGGGAAAATAATGGGAGTAATGCTCATAACGTCAAAAACCTATTCGCTTGCAAGAAACCATCTTTACTTCCGTAAGCCTCAGTGTGGAACACGGAAGTTCGACGCTAGCGCGCGGTAGAGGGTGATCCGCCTACCTCCCCAAAATCCGCAATGTGCAACAATTTTTTCGATGCAGTGCGAAATAGATAGGTACGGGAACACACGAAAAGCGTGGGTACTTATGCCGTATAGGTTAGCAGTAAAGTGAAACTAAAAGAGTGTACACAGTATGTTACGATCACGAGTTCGACGAATGGTTCGTTCAGGCCGGAAAACGGTTAGCTTAGCTCCGTGTGGCCTAAATATAAATACTTTACCCTGCACACGAACTTTTAGCCTTATCTCTTTTATAACTAGTGATAGCAATATGGGGCCGAAAGATATAACGTTACTGCTGTCGTTAATACGTGCGGTATGAGCCACGAACGGAGATAGGGCGTTGTTTCTGCGACTATTGATTAGGTCTCTCGATGCGTAGGCCTGTCGTCTTTCTAAGGTAATCCGCCCTGTGAAATCTATGATAATATTGCGTTTTATTGACGACGATAATACGTTATAAGACGAGCTTCTGCTACTGCAGCAGTTAAAAGCAATCAAACAAGGTGTTGTAAGCTATAAACGACCCAATCAGATTGAATTCGCACCTACGTTTTACACGAGGCTGAAGATTTTTACGTTATAAGATAAAGTAAAAAGGAACAGTATCATTTTTAAGGTTAGATATCATAAATTGATACATGTTTGATATTGATCGATTAGGCTTATGCTGACTTGCCAGATATAGATTAATATAGATAGAGTAATGAAGTAGATTCGAAGATCGTAACGTCAATTTGACCGTGATTATTAAAGAATGGGTTGCACACTTGTCACTGTTATGCATTGACCCATATTGCTATACAACAATTTCTCGCAAACAATTACGTGTTAATGCACAATGTTCTATTTTATTGCTGTTGATCGAACGACTGAGTTACTGTTAGCAAACGTCGACCTTTTCATGCCTAAAAACGATGTTTCTTTCATATTTCACAGCCGTTTAACTTGTCAGGCAATGCGAAAGACAGCCACTTCCAACCGCAGAATGAAATGTGCCCAAACCGGGCTCAAATCTAAATCATTACATGTACCTAAATTTACTAGGAAACACGTTAAGTAACACTGCGCCATCTCGAGAACCCCTTGATGGGTAAGCATTGCGAGGTGCACTATCAGCGTAGAGATTAAAGCTGTATTTCTCTGTAGCCCAACTAGCTAGTGGTAACGGAAACGGCAAACAGTATTTGGACGAGTTATCTTCCGACAGAAACGAAGTAGATCGATAGGTCAAAGGCATTCCTGCAGTTGTTGATACAAGAGCGCATTGAGAAGATACCTAGCAACTCAAGCAGTTAAAAATTTAAATCCCACCTATCGATGGGTATCTACAATGGAAACGTCTCTCATATACCATGCGCACAATGCGCAGTATGTAATCGTCGACAGCAGCAGCAGCAGCAGCAGCGGCCGTTACAAAAACAGCGACTGGTCTTTCGCGGTGGAAAAACTGTGACGACAATTCCGATGTATATATTTTTCGGACTCACTTGGCTTGGAGCGGGTCTTGTTACTGGGAGCTTTGTATGGAGCTTAATGGCACCAGAAAACCAAGGCGTCCTGAACACAGAATGGTGGGACACACCTTGAAACACGAGTGCCGGGTTTAAGAACTCAAAAAACAGTGTAAAATTGTTCTGCTCCGATTAGAAGGAGAGAAAATAAATTGAATCAACAAAGCAAGTCGCCTCTTGCAGTAAACCATTGTTGGCCGACACCATTGTCTAAACAAAGGATATATGAAATCCTGTAATGGTACAGCTGACTGGCAATCTTGCGGTTATTTTTTGCCTGTGGCATTAGAACAAGAATGACTGCCTTATGTACAGAAGTGTAACGCTATTTAAGTATGGTTTTAAAGAATTACATCCTTCCAATTTAGGCGAAAATTTGAAATACCGAAACAGTGCAGGGATTATTAAACTGATGAGTACCTGTATATCAAAAAATACCTATGTTTTAGTAAGGAAAACACAAACTTTTCGCGCCAACAAGCTGGGTGATATGGTGGGTTCGTGCCGTTTTGGTTCAATTAACGGGCAGGTTGAATGGCAGTCATGGCGTTAAACTAATGAACGAACTAAGGCTTTGTTAGGTGATAGGCCAGTCGCCTGTTCCGGGGATACAGCTGCCTCTAGCGGCACACCGATGAGCTAATGTCAACATGAGTTCTGGTCAGCAATTCTACATAAAGAACTATGTGCTTCCGCGATAAGCTCTGTTTATTGCCTGACTCGAAGAAGCATTACGTGCTGTTTACATATAATATGGGTTTGTACTAATAGTCTTCCTACACCAGGAGAGTTTTACCATTATACAATTTTCGACCTTTATAATATAAAGTATCAGATTTTGTCTAGTGACTGAAACAGCAAGACCGCTAATAGAAACACGTCTAGAAGTGTTGCCACCGTCTATTGGAGGTTGACAATAAAACGGGAGGAAATAATACCACTTCTTTCTGGCAGCTACCCTGGGCGTAATACTTGTTGCCCATCCCGACACCATTGTTACTGTCATGTGTATAATAGTATAACGCTTTACAAGCTAGATAAAAGAACTCATTATATTTGACATTCACGAATAATACGAAAATTTTTTTTTACTAGAGGTCGTCGATAGAAACAAGTTTCTTCCGATTCTTTAGATAGCACGCTCCGCATGCTCGAAACTGATTGAACCGATTCTAAGTCCTTAGTGAGCAGTATAATAATAATAGCATATGCCATTTTTTTGAAGGGATACATGAAACCCGAAAGTTGGACTGTTGACTTAGAGCTTTGTTCCAATAAACTGAGCACAGATAAGGATGTCTTAGGAATATTCGACTGGGCAAAATGATGCACTAAAAACGCGGAGTTTTGTCCTTTAGATCATCATCATCATCATCATCATTGCATGCGCCGTTGCGTAGCCTATTGTAAAACCGCTTTCCTGGAGAAACGAAATCCTCATCGACTATCTGCACGAACACTGACCTTTTGATATTAATCTTTAGCATTAGTAGTGCTTGAACGCCACGGCTCCTACATAGAAACCACATCCTCGTGCTAACAACTGCGTTGCGTCAGTGTACTTATCCGGTGATTCGAAACGTAGGACAGTACAAATGGAAAGACATTGATCTCATTGGCTCCCAGAAGAAACCATCTTACATTTCGTTGCTACTACTGTAAACAGATAGCGAATAGTAAAACTGAAAAGCCTTCAAACAGTTAACACCAAGAGTTAGAGTTAACTTACCGATGCTGTAGTCGATTGCAGTGAAAGGCACGCAGAAAACAATAAAGAGCAGGTCGGCAATTGCGAGATTGATAATAAGCATATTTGTTGTGGAGCGCATTTGCGGGTTACACGCGACCACGACAACGACAAGGGCGTTGCCTACCAGACCGACAACGCAGATCAGGCCGAATAGCCAGGGGACGACGACCTCAACGAACACCGGACTGGCTTCCGCAGGTGAATTGCTAGCTTCGACTTTCGACACTGTCAAATCGACATGGCCGAAATATATCATCGTCGATCATCGAGAGATCCATCAGACCCACCAGGACATACCGGAAAACCAAAAGAGATATCATTAAAACCAATTCGTTTACTTTATTTGGACGTAGGTGTTTCTGACCTGTGCTGCCTGGAGGCTAGCCTACTTGATGATTTTCTCCCATAAAACGCATCTAGAAATAAAAGAATTAAGCTTTTTGTTCTCATATTCAATAGATAACAATTCATTGGGTTCTTCAGATACAGCGCTCGATAACTGTATCGTCGCCAGCAAGCGGGCAGCATGTCCTGCGTTTCAAAGCTACAAAAATGAGAATACAAATTCAACTATCAGGACTAACTCGTAGACTTAAGTCTACGAGTTAGTCCTGATACTATACTGTCCTGATACTGAGTTAGGAATACTGCAGTCTATTACAGTTAATATTCTAGCTTCCATCCACTCCGCAACTGGCAGTAAACCAATGCTGTCGGAGAGGACGAATCCGATCTGATTAACGGCGCATGAAGCAGTATACATGTTACCACGATAGCAGTCGTCTGGTAAATAGTGCATATGTGCAAGAAGCATGTTTGGTCTCATTTCAGAAAGCATCACTTGCTTAGCAATAAAGTCTTATATATATTAAGGTCTAGTAGTGTGAAGTATATCTTATTTACACTTGATCTAAAAAGACTTTCTTAAGCTACGCCAATAGAGTATAATCGTAAATTATGGTGCATGTGTCTATGTACTGGAGAGAAAAGTAGGCTTAACTACAGTTAGCAAAAAACATTACAGCTGGAATAGAGTTTATTTGGATTGTTCATTTAATTTCTTGTACGTGTTACCCCACTGTAAGCCCGCTTTGTGCCTGCTGCTATTAAATCTCTAGCATTTTTAGCACGCATCTTTGTAGGATGCGTGCTCTTCCAAGCACACGTTGTTACCTTGAATGATACACATCTTTTCCTATATTCCGTAAACGCTCTCCACAAAACTTCTATCGAAAATATTTCAACTCCTCTTCGTCGTTAGAGATTTCAGAAGACTGCAATTACCCCAAACAGCACTGCCCCATATATATATATATATGGGGCAGTGCTGTTTCCCAATTCCCAAAAATATATTCCCCAATTATATATATATATGTATATATATAATTGGGGAAAATTCAGAAAAACTTTACATCTGCAGAGACAATTGGACAACTCTGCTGCGTGTTCCCATAAAAATATTTCTCTTCGAACACCAGAGCAAGAGAAGCCATTGAAGTACCATATATTATTTCGATAGTATTATTGCAAGTCAAGCAAGATCTATGATGTTCATATTGGCATAAAGGGCGTACAATACAGCTCAACAAATCGTCCTTGTAAAATTTACAGATAGGAAAACAGCATTCGTTTATGAGCTACCATTCACCGCAACAGGTATTAAGCAGGTCCCTCTAGAAAAAAACGTCTCGTTAGGAACTAGTCGATTGCTTAACATCGTTCGGTGGCAAGAAGCACTTCTTGTTTAGAGGTTCTAAGTTTGAACTTACCTCATGTTTTCTCCTTTCAGTGGTAGTTGACTTACGTCTATCTTAGAATGATTGTCTTTTACTTCGCGTAAGCCTTGTTAATATTTATATCATATGCTAAATACATAGCCAGCTAAGTACCCACGGCCATAGGAAATACCAGACACCAGATCGCGGAGTCGGCTTGCAAATAATCCCAGCAACGCCAGTTGGTATTTACACATGTTTAGTATTCTTAGCGAGATGGAGTAGGCAGCCAGCTGCTTTCGTATTAATCGCGTTGAAAAACCGGAGACGAGTCAGCTATAAAAGGCCAAGCCTGCTTTGTTCTGCTTTTCCTGCAATGACGACAGCAGCAACTCTACGCGATGACCTTATAGCCGAGAGTTGTTTGCTGCCGGTAAGTAGGATACATGGGGTCTCCTCTCGATGACGCACACACTGAAGGCCCGAAAATTTAAGTGGAGAGTGACAACGGTAAAGACTGTGAAAAAACTGAGCAGCGTGTTTTGCTCTGGACAAACTACAGGCTTATTGAAGAGGCCGAAACTGGTACGGCTATTAGGTTTCTCGTGATCCTTAGCTAATGAGAGCCCCGTTGTAGTCTTGTGGGAAAGTGTCCGGGGACAGAATAGTATGTTGTCGATGAATTGATTTCACTGGGTCAGTTATGAATGGAACGACAATTACCTAATGTAAGGAAAGTGCCAGTGTAAGGAAAAAGTGGCGTAGACACATTCAGTTCATAAGTGGTGACCGTGATGGTGGGAACGCATATGGCTTTATTTTATGTTTCATGTTAGCAAGACGTTTACGTTCATCTCCGCCCGAAACATAGCCGCATTCGACGGCGCAGATTGCTAAGCCTTGCACCGTATCGTGTAATTCCACTTCGGGATATAGTACATGAGAAATATGATTAAATAAAAACTCCGCCACTTCCAATCATACCCGGCCTACAATAGGTGGTGTATCTGTTAGTCGGTGACTTTTTAGCTGTGAGGGAAGCTCAACTAGACTCTACAGTATGAGAGTGTTATATGGATATTGTGTATCCTTGGAGCATTTAGAGTCAAGAGACTAACCCACCATGCATAAGCAGGGGCAGCACTTTATCTGGTGAGATGGTAGCAGAAGAACACGAGAATTTAAAGTGCAGGAGGCGAGCAGTCAAGAGGTAACCAGCCACTCAAGATTTGTAAGAAGTTGACCCGTGCAGATACGTCCAGACAGCGTTTCAATCGGGAACTGGAAGCCTGATCGAATTAAGTGGTCTCAATCAAATGTCTATGAAAACCAAGTGTACTGAGAAGACAAAAAAAACGATCGCTTGATATGCTGCGCTGAAATGAGTATAGGTAGTACGTATGCTGAAATCTATATTGCCATTAGTATATATATATATATGCTCAGAATGGAAGCAATAAGTAGCTATTGGTTAGGACAACCAAACCTCTAAAAGCGATGGAGCCGCAGGACCTGAAGGCCGCACAGCTGTTCGTTTATGCGGCGGAGAATGCATCATCCATCGATTAGACTGTAGACATCGCCGCAGGAGCCAGACCCTCGCACAACCGTTAATACTGGTAGCGATCGCCAGCACTAAGGCAAAAAATGTAAAAGAGTGTTCGCCCGTGAAGAACTAGTGTCGACGAATGAACGTTTAACTGAAGGACGAAGTGCCGTACCGGAATACAGCGGCCAAATACCTTACGAACCTACCAGATCTGAAGTGTAAGGGCTACAGAAAAGAAGGACGCCGCGCACGCCCTGCAACGACGCACAGAAGTGCGAGGACGCCATAATTGTTGGAGGACTATGCCAATGGCGCATAGAAACTAGGGAGACGGCTGAGTGTTGCATCAAGCGTGCGGAATCATTCACACATCTAAATGAGGAAGAGGCGACCACACGGGGAACACGCGAGGACGTGAACGCAAAATGTTACGGTAAAAGTGTAAACAATAGACAATTGCTAGTTCATACGACACAATATCTAATAATTATTGACCTAATATTGTATGAAAAATTGTCTGTCTTGTTTGCGATTCGAGAAGTGGCTGCACAATTAGGCAACAAACTGTAGCTTGTTTAGCTAATTTGTTATAAAGTGCGTCAACCCGTTCAAAATCTATCTAACTTCGCTTAACTTACCTTCACTTTGTTTAGCCACAACCTAGACATGGGTCTAATAGTGATTTTGATCACTTTATTTTAACGGGAAGTAACGTCCGTCAACGTCCCCTCCCGTTCATGCGCTTACAGAAGTGCGTGGGCTAATCGTATTAACGTCTACACAATCAGGGTAGGAACAGCCGGGACTAGAAAGGACAAATATATGTGCTTGCAACACAGGCCCTATCTCGCATTTCTGTAGCGCAGCACCCGTGAAGGCAGAAATTTAAAAGTCAATGCAATAATGACGTGCCAGTTATAAGCAGGTTTCGATTCGGACAACACAACAGAGCTGCGGTAGGAGTAGAGAATAGCTCGTTAACGAGTGGAACTTTGACCATTCAAATCAGCAAACGCCTCATTACCCGATCATTTGATGATCACATCCTTTAGTCGTCGCCATAGTCGTCAGGTCAAACAAGTACTATACAGCGGCCGGTTCAACAAATAATAGAGTGAAAAGATAAATTCAAATAGCATTCACCCGCCTGGGTATCAATTCAGCTTTGCCATGGTTAGTTAGGTCGCGTTACTCAAACATGATAATACATGTTCAAAATGGAGGACATAATTAGAATCGACCTTTCATTCAGTATTTGGTGGCAAAAGTATGTTCATCTTCCATCAACTCCAGGATAAGCATTAGTAGGAATAATTATAGTAATACATTGTTTGCAAGCATACAGAAACCCTAAAATATGTTATTTTAGCTTCTACAGCGTTCTCTTCTTCACACGTATGACAACTTTGATAAGAGATCTTGAAGAGACGCCTGTTCCTTAGCTGGCCTCGAACGACCGCGAGATTCAGGAGGATCTGTTCACCTGTTGTTGGCGATTCATTCACAAATGATAGGCGCGCATTTCCGGTTGAGGCGGGTTTATTTGTTTGTCTGCTGACTCTTGCACTCAAACACGTGTTCGAGACAGCAAATACCTTTTTTTAGTTTCTAACACATAGAATTGTCTCGTTGAGAAGTTTGATACAATCTGTGTGGTGTCTGTGCAAGTATGGTAGGCAGCGCTCGCTTCGTCGTATTCTCGAGAAGTGGTCGTAGACGCGTAAAAAGTGCTCAACGTGAGAGGCAGAAGCGTACGTCAAATGAAAGGTCACCTTTTCAGTGATGACGACGCGTACTTAGAGTTACAAGCGAAAGGAGGAAATGGTAAACCTTAGGTGGCTGACATTTTATCATGGTAGATATATAATAGTAGGCAGTTAAAGACAGACTGTCTTTCCGGGTATAACGAAACGTAAATTCAAATATGAAAATACATAGATTTAGATCCACTTACATTTTTCCAAGTTTAAGGTTTCGCTTTACTATCGTGTAAGATGCCTATTGCTTATACTAGCTCCCTGCAGGTAATTCGGCGAGCCTGGATGAATTGGTTGGCTTTTTTTAGGTTTTTGTCCGAACGCGTTAGGACCAGTTACCCGAAGAAACGATCAATTTTTCCAGATCAAGCTGGTCTTGTTAGTGCTAACTGGCATCCAGCACTGATACACAGCCTGTTCCCTAAGAGCTTTCTGCGCTATCGGCACCATCTGCAAGCACTTAATTTCACCCTTTTACGCAAAACGTCATGTACTCTACTTTCGTTTCCCAAAAACGCAGAACACAGCCGAAACTCAGCCACTATAAAGCGCCTATAATATCCGAAGCACACGTTAGAATTCTCTAGCGTCTGCCTTGTGAACGGTGGACTGGCAGACAAATGTGCAGTCACAAGCCTAGTCAACCCAGGTCGGCTTTTAACTAGCAGAAGCTGGCGGCCATTTTATCGATGCCTCTTTTCTATCTACTAGTTTTTTTGACACATGAACCCGACACACCTTGCGGGAGTAAGGAAGTTATTGTTTTTGACTCAATGATGTGTCGTCATAGACGTATCGTGCAACCGTGCTTATACAAAAATAAATGTACTGTTTACTACTTTGTGGCCGTACTTTGACGTCTGCTTCTGTCTAATCTTAATGTAGATAACTAATTCTTCCAACACCCCTTAAACAGGTACTATTTATCAGTCATTTAAGCACTAAACAGCCAATGTTCCCAATTAAGCCCTAAATGTACATGTCTTAATGCTTCTATAAGGGATACACTTCGTTGGATAAATGCGACACAAAATCAAGGGTACCGTTAAAAATAAAGTATAAATCATATGGGGGTCGCATAAAGAGTCCAACAAAAATTCTCATAAGGTGCCACTCATCCTAAAGGGTTTTTTAAGTCTACAATCTCAATTCAAACATGTGACGATATCCAGTCTGTCGATTTGAGTATTCTTTACCTAACTCACACGTTAGGCATCATCTGCAATCAACATTATTATTATATAGCTACATTCATGCGTAAGCGTTTCTGCTCTGGTTATACGGAACGCGTTATTTTATCATACTCTAATAACAGCAACGATCGAACTTTGCCTTCATTCCCTACGACCTGGTCCCATCTTTTAAGTAATTCGTTTATTTCTGTTCGCTCGAAACCTTTAGGTTTGATGTTGGAAAGCTTATCGAGCCAGTTTTTGAAACTCTTTTCACTGTAAAATGTATAATCAATCATTTAATTTTACCTAGTGATTAGAAAAGGCAATAATTCTAAGTAGATCCAATCGATTCTAGATGCTTGCAGGTGTCGAACTTGTCGCTTCAGGAACATACATTTTTTTAATTCAAACTCGATGCAAAGTCCCGTTTATCGCACAAAATAAAATAGATTTATCAAGGGAAGAGGACACTGTTGAATGGTGCATAGAGTAAAAAATAATACACAGTGTGTAAGGGTGTTGCGTAAGAAAAATCACCAGGTGCTCCAAATTTCCAAACTTTCGAAAACTAAAAGTAGGTGATGGAGTTATAACGACGATTTCCACACGATCAAATAAAAATTAACGTTTAAATTTTCCAACTTTTACCTCCGCTACTGGTATTATACATTACTTTAGACCGCTGACCTTCAGTACGAGACAAGGTGCATTTACGATTTGTCGAATGTTAAAAAGATTGCCTATGATTTTCTTTGCAGCAAGGCTAATATATTTAGTAAGTGGCGAAGTCATATTCTCTCAATATGAACCCGTAGAGCTCGTTTATCCATATACATATATATATACATATATATATTGTCAAAAATTGCAATTCCATATCTTGTTTAAACAACACCCACGAAACTCTCCTCGGTATCGCACGTCCGCGCTGTAACGTAACGCTGTGAAGTATTCCTGTTGAAGCGTCTGGAAATCGTTGAACATTTTTGAAATCCTTAATTTCCAAATCTGTTTTTGACATTATAAGGAATTTTGAAACTTGTTAAAATTTTCCTCGAATTCGGTGAAAATTTATGTAGGGAAAAGGTTTCATTAAGAGGGAAAGCTGAAATAATTAAGACTGGCAAGTATTTCGATATGCACGGCTATCTTTTCTTTTTTTAAGCCTGGAAAGGGCTATGGTGAATGCAGTCGCGGAAGAAACCGTTTGGGAAATATAGTCGAAGAAATTATTGGCCAACGATAAGTCACAAATGTTGAAATAACTAAAATAGTAAAAGAAATATCAACTCAAAAACTAATGTCTGCGTAAAATTAGTAACCATATCGAACAGGTTTCGTAAGATATATTTTAATTTAAGAAAAATGACAGTCTTACACAATACCACAGTTTTACATGACTAAAATGGTGCTTCTTAAGGACATATTTCCCGTAAGCAAATAATAAATATCCAAGGCGTTTTATGGATAGCTTTTGGCCAAACTCGTCCGCCAGGTCACGTACTTCAAGTTCACGTACGTTACCATCGTTTGAACTTATTTACCATTGATTGTTTTTATAGGATGAAAAATAGCACCATTTGATACACTGTTCCATTGAGCCTAGATCGGGTCCTTCGCCCATATTTCCAGCATGAGAGTTTATCATACGATACACGAGGAAAATTACAGAGCTGATTCACTATAAATTTTTACAGTATGTACATTTTATTAATGACTGCTACTTTTTGCCAGTCAGACAAATAACATAGTGCAATTTACGATTATGAGGTCTCGTTGCCTCGGGCTTCGACTCTAGAGCATCGCTGATTGGAATAAGGTCTGCTTGAATCTTCGTTCTACAAATGTAGTTAGCGTGACTGGTTTACATAATAACGTTTTAATTATTTTGATAATTTTCTACTCTCGTGTCCTCCGCGTTGTTGCCGTGAAGTTTCCTTACAACGTCTCATCTCCCTAGGAAGATGTGCATATGCTTACATTTTATAATCATTGTTACTATTACCAGCAATATATAGGTGATACGACTAGCCAGAGTTGGCTCATATATTCTGTATCGTACACAAACAGACAAAAGTAAGACAAGAGAATAAAGCTAAAGGCCAACAAAATTTGCTTTTAAGCATTCACAGATCATTCTCTGACTTATCTAACGATCGTCTCAAGTGATCTGACTATGCGTTCACCAGCGCCACTTCGTTTTTCTTGCGAACAGAATTTTATACAGGAACACAGTAACGTAATAATAACGTAACGACCACTTCCCGACACGCACTCTTGTATACAGTCGTGACGCTTCACGGCAGTTCATTTATCTACTACAAGACTTTTACAAGGATATAATATGGATAAAATATACAGATAAGATATATATCGTCGAACTTAATTGTTTTTGTGAAGTAATTTCGGAATAAAACTTAGGACCTATTGCCACCTCAAGAACGCTCGCAGAGTCATTAACTAGAATTGATCAATGATTTGCCTTGTATAAAATAAGGCCACTGTATTTGCAATGGAGAATAGCAAACTATTCCAATTACTTTCATCTTCTACAACGCACGAAGTTTAACTGTAAGTTTAAACGGCACGACAACCGCACACGTTAGATATACTTCTCAACACTATACAGAGGTGATCCGCTACGAGGATACCGTAATAGGAGTTATAGATGAAGCTAAAATCTGTTGTGGGTAACACAGTTGTCATTACTAGATTATCGCAATTCAGCAGCGAACACTGATGATTCTATTAAAATGCAAGCTAAATCGAATGGCTTAGGATGTGTAACCGCGAGATGCGTCTAGACTTCAGGTTTGTTCGCGTACATCTACTTCATGACCTAGCCTACAAATTCCCGCAGCCGAGCCTTGCGTTCACTTCGATTCATAATCCCTTAGGGAAGAGCCAGAGCAGACAGACTTTCTGCCCGGCAACGAATCTATCTAACTAGTCTATGAAATTGTGCGTCGCAAAACAAGGCGACGGGGTCGGGTCTACTACTGCATTCTCATGGTGAGCTTACTATTGCAGAGATCGCCGCAGAGGCTCCCCCCGGCCACCGTTGTGGCGATGTCTTCGTACGCCACGAGAGCCTCTAAGCTCGTCATTTTCCCCAATACAAAGAGGGCTCAGGCTGTGCTTCAGCTGCGCGGGGCTTCCACTACAGCATTTTCCACTTGAATCATTTACCGCTTTTTGCAGATTCGCCTTTAACCGTGCGCCACTGCCGCGGCTGTGGTCCGCAGCCTATGGCCAAGCCACTAGTAGCGGATCTCCTGGGCCAGCCTTGAGCCGGTCCTCGTATAAGCCAGACTCAGCCCCTACACCTCATCTGCAAACAGAGTAATACCGCACAGAAACATAAGCAATCATTCGTGAAAATACATGACACGAAGACTCCAGATACGAAATCACAAACATACAGAAAGGAATACTCGTATATGCACAGGGTGTCGAATATTAGTTCTGTAATGAACTACCTCTACAGCCGCCAAATTAGCTACTGCTACATCCGTCATGACAAGAAGTGAAGCCAACTAGAAAGTTTCTTATCATTCGCTATTGCAGGAACAGTGGCAACAGTAGAGAGACATCTTAGCATACAACTCTATATGAATATTGCCAATACTACTGAACTGCGCATAAAAGCGCTTCCTACAAGGCAAGTTTTCCTTGAAGTTGGTGTCAATTCGCCAACACGACTTCAGGAACGAGCGCGCTATATCACGCTGAAGAGTCGATGTCGGTAGTGACACGGATGGAGAGGCATCGAGCTTCAGCAGTTCCCTCCATTGCTCGAATTGTATCTTTTCTGCAACACATTTAGCGAAGTCTGTGGTCTTCGTTTTTTGCGGCAGTGGTGATGAGGATGGAGGTGTCCCGATCTCGAGGATTTCGTGCAGTCGCCTATTCCTACTACTGCCGCTGACATATTTGTTGTGCCATGCGTTCTTCTGATTCTGTCTGTGCGAATGACAGCATATGGATATGTGCTTCAAGTATGTATAAAGGCAGGTTCAGGTGGCAGCGCGACAAACAATAGTAGAAAATCTGCTTTGCCTGAATTAGGGGATCTGTCGGCGCATGCGCCGGGAGTCATTATTGGTCTGGGGCAATGGAGTATACACTTTAAAACACTACTGGCTACCTCCTTTCCCTTCCTACCGCGTCCGGCAAAACGGCCGATCTTTAAAGAAAACTGTTTTTATAACTAAACGTGGATCTTTAATGGCGTACAGTTCAAATATGTGAGCTCGCAAAACGGTCAAAGCGACTGGCAGTGGTAGGTTTAGTGTAAAAAAAGACCCCAAAGGAAAAATTAAATGGCCACTCAATGACTGGTTAGAGATTTTCTAAGCATTTCTTTACAATGTATTAGAATATGCAGGCCAGCGCATTCGTTTCATCAGGTTTTGTAGTATCTCGGTAAGCCTGAGTGATTCATCAAGGGCATAGAACCAATAAGAACATAAAACGCAAGAAATTATTTTCCAGCATTTTCTTCTGGCTTTTAACCACATTCGATAATCTAACCTGTTTGAGGTTGGCGATAGACGGTCTTAGTACAGCTTCAATCCTCTGCTGGCATTAACCATTAGGAAGCGTATTCGCTATAGCTGGTGAGGCACTAAATCTCTTTAAAAGGCTCGCTGACAGTCGTCGTTTTAACATGTTTTGCCAAACCCTCTTAGAATTTATTAGGTTGTCTGATAAACGTGTTACTGTCTCATGCACTTTAGTACTTATCTTAAAGTCTGTTAACTCGTAAAATGGATCAGCTATGCTCAAAAATAGTGATGAATCTCTGAAAGGTAACGCCCGTAAATGTCAACCCGCCAGAAGTGGGCTGAATGGACAAAAACATCGTGAATTGAACATTGGATAATTGAGCAGATTTCACCACCAGGCCTGAAAACAGACTAAAGCTTGTATTGTTTTGCTGCTCCTTTTATTAGACTAGTAGGTATAGCGTAAGCGTATAAACAAATTCAGCTATATTGAATTTTTCTGCCTACACACCATCTAAGTGACCGTCATGTATGACCTTTCAGTCCCTTCACACGCAGTAGATGCATCCATTCACACGGATTTTCAACACGTTACTCATTGTCGCAGCAGTAACATATTGACAGACAGGACGAAATTTTATTGGACCTAACGGGTGATGCTTCTCCTCTCAATAGCAAATTTATCGTAAGCACTCACTCACGTATTGATTTTTTTTTAATATTGATTGGTACTTACGGCTATCCTCATGGTGCTGTTAGGATCTTCTTTCAAATATCTCGTATGTGGCTATACTCTGGCAATCCTTTTTAAACAATCCATGCTTCAAATAGATCGATTAGAAACTCTAGGTTGTCCGTAGCTGTGTACAGCTTTCACATATCTGAAATAGCAATAGAACGAACGATTCTGTAAATATAAGGACGCTCTATGCATATTCTGTTTACTAGTTAGTACATATACTGTCTTGATACCTGTCGATCGCCGAAAAATAATAGTAATAATAATAATGACTGGATTTCAAAACTTTTTCTTTCACGGCATTTTTTTTTTTATCGATAACATATTACAATCGTGTGTCGAATAAACTCGGTGATTTTTTTTTAAGTATGTCCGTTTTGAAATTGACGGGATGCTATGATCGACGTAATAGGCGCCATTGGATTATACGATGATGAAGATATAATAAGCCATATAAATGACTATTTGTTCCATTGTTGCCAACTTTTAATTTGCGCTCAAAAACAGCGTGTGAGTGCTACCTTACGTGTGCGAAGGTTTTGAAGCTTACAAAACCGGAGACGTATGTTCCAAAGATTACCAGCGATCTGACATGCCAAGTCTCGTTTCCCGAGTCCAAAATTTCCCGAGTCAACTTGCTCATAGATAATATTTTCTCAGTTCCTGGAGCATGACCTAGTGTCACCATATAAAATATCACTATTGTTGTTGTTGTTTATTTCTACATATGCTCTTTGAGCCTAACGTAGAACATAGCTACACTGTCGGATCTAAACCCAGTAGGTTCGTAACTTACACATTCGTACCTGTGTTAAGCACACAGTAAGCTAAATATGAATTTCGCCCTATCTGTTTTCAAAGCTACTGCTGTCCTTACGACTGACTTATTTATATACTTGCTAAATTCTGATTCGAATCTTTTTGACTTCGTCCTTCTTAATAAAACCCAGATTTTCATAGAACGTAGAAAATGATGCTCCTCTCGGTGAGATAGACGTAGTTAAAAAAAAATTTTGAAAGATAGAAGGCTAGAGCCAGCCCAAACGATGCATCTGTTAAAGCACCCGTAGCAACAGCTTCCATAACAGACGTGTAGTCCAACTTAGTGCAACTAAGATACGCCTTCTGTTAAGTGAGAACTTTTTAATCCTCGCCGGTTTTGGACTATTATGTCCGACCCATATTTTCGTAATGTAAACTCTTCCTATACCGGTCTCGTTTCTCTCCAAATTAAAGCTAGTTTTAAAGTCTATTGCCGTTGGCAACAGCAAATAAAGCGGCCCTATTTCCATTACAGAACAGTTCACACCGCGGACAGATGTAACAAGGAAATAAATCTATCAGACGATCGGGTGCCACAGGCCTGTGCCACTGCCCCATTTCTTAGACCCACTCTCTGCCTTTTTCCAACTGATTTTTTTCAGTTAGTTTGTCATACTGTGGCAAGCGATCATTCGCTTAGGTATGGCACTGACCAATTCCCTAAATCGGGATGGGAGGACGTCTGCCAGGACCGTGAACTATGTACCATGAGAAATTTAACGAACAAATACCGAATATATAAAGCGACATAAATGACAGTTGCTGAAGCTTTAGGAAAAATAGAACTCAGGTAGGAGGAGCGTCCAAGCCTCTTACCCTTATTTTTCGCAAACCTACCACTGGTGTTTATATGGGTATACAGATTCATGCTCTCAATTGCTTACTTATGTCACCTTGACATACGGTTTCACAACGAGACCAAATAAGTTAGAGGCTGCCGCTTGCCGGCTAGCTTCAGATTTAGAAGACTCTTTCCAGATGGAATGCAAATCGTATTAAGATGCCTTACACAGCCTTTCCGCTATCTTGCCTGTATATAGTTCTGAATGTATTCTTACATATATTAGATATAATCACAGGGATACAAAAAAATCTTGTTCGTACGTTCATACACGTAACATCACATTATTAGAGTGACGTAAAGCAGGCCGGGTAGGAGAGATCGCCAAGGCCGTTATCGTCGCCGGCCCAGCACCGGAAGCAGCCGAAGTTACGCCAGCCACCGCTACATCAGCCGTAACTATTTGAGCAAACCGCGCCTACGTTGACTACCTACGACGCTCATAGCAGTACATGACAACGGATCTTACTATATGATTTACGTATTAATTCTGCTTGCAATCGTATCTAGTTGAGTATCTCGCATTTTATGCGAGAGACTCAAATCCCATTAGAATAACGCTTTTACAGTTTCGATGTACACATGTAGCCATTGCCTATGCTTATGCACCGCTCTTTACGGCGTTTTTTATGTTGCAAGAACCATTGAATCTCTTTTGATCATTTGTCCATGCGGTTAACACGCCTTTGCTTGTAAAGACCGAAGGCTATTACTTCAAAGCCCGTTGCTGTTGCTGTTGCTGTTCCTGCTATCTCCGGTACCTCACCTTTCCTTTCCTTTAAAGTCTTATTTCTGTCGTCCTTGTTTCAGTGTATCGTGCGTAATTGTAACGATCCTAGCAAAGATCATTAGAGTTGTACGAACCGTCTTGCGGTCTTTGATGTTGCCATGAAGCATTTGACGCTTAATGAAAGGAGTGCGCTTCCTTGCTTCAAACCTCTACCGATACTGGCGTTGGCGTTTAATTAGCTAACAGAGATACAGATTCTTGTCCGTACTATCAGTACTAGTATCTGGCTTTTCCCAGACATACACGTATGATTGACTCCCTGAACCAATCGTGTGTTGTCACGTTTATGACAACAACAACAACAACTGAAGATGCCACTATATAGATTCATCAAGTTGAGCGAAATATAAATCAATGAATTGTACTCATGTTATATTTTAAGCAAATATGCCAATAAATCAGGATAGGTGAGAAATAGAGTGTCTATTACATATAAGCTAACACCACTGCTAAGGGAAGAAGTCATACCATTGTATTTGCCAAAATGGGCAAAAATGATTAATTAATTTTTGATTGTATACCAATCAAAGACAACTACAAAGCTCGTAGGTTTTAGGGGAAACAGATATTAGCTATACAGCGCATTTTTTCGGACAGCTGAAACGATCGAACCTGTATTGTCAAAAGCTGAGCCATTAATGCTTTTGTTGTGTGCGTCAAGGATGACTTATGAGCTTGACTTTTTGCCCTTAGCGATAGCCTGCCAGGCTGTAATGAGGCTGCTCACAACGAAGCCTTTATTTTTGAGGAGATGTGATTGTCTTAGTCTGTACATTTTTCCCGGTGAACCGAAGGCCCGAACAGTTACCGGCCTATGCTACTGAAAGGAAATCACCTTCTGTGTGCATGTTCTCGCTTTGCAGGAATATAGCTATCCTCTATACGATGTTGTCTAAACGGTATCCAAACGATATTGTATATACTAAAAACTATGATTCTTCGTACGTACTTTTTGTTCATTCGACATATAATACTTTGTACCTTTTTTGTTGTCAGTTGTAGTAATGCTTTATAGGTACTCAAACAGGTAGCTCAAATACCGACACCTGTAGGAGAGGTAGCTTGATCCAGCAGTGTGGAGGAGCTGTCGAAACTAGCTTGATTTCACTGAGGTTTGTATTAATTTCAAAGTTATCTATGTTTAGTATAGCTTCTGCAGAGAACAATAAATGATCGCAAGGAAATGATGCAGTGTTCAAGGCGGTCCTCAAAAACTTCGTGTATGACTGATCTGAACGGGTTTATAAAATCTTGACTGCTAACAGGCACTCGTTTGCATGTGTTGCTTGAGATGCAACTTATTTGAAACACAAACTGGAACAAGCACGTGAGAGAACCTTGCTTAGAACACAAAGGCTAATATTAAAGTATTCTCGCAAGACCATTGTGTAAACTTATTTTTGTTCTTTTAGACAAATTTTTCTAAGCGGTCCATTACCCCTAAAAGCGAACGTTTGTTTATGCTCAGCTGCTGCAGGGCAAACTGATCGTGTCGTGCACAGAAAGCAATCACCTAATTCTTTCCTAAACTTCAGTCGCAATACCAGCTGTTCGTTTGTCTATAGCTTCTTTGTGAAGTCGGATGCAATTGACTCTACCTTGAGAATGGTACAGTTTGACATGATTCTTCACATCGAGCAAGATAAACTGCTAATGAAGCCTCTGGAGATATATTAAATCTACGTTGCGACTACACACATGTTGAAGCGACCTTGCTTGGAGTATTAGCGGCTAATAGCTACTTCGATAGTTTTAAGCTCCTGTTATAAGGTAATCTCGTTTATCCTAAATTTACCAGCTGTTTCCACAACGGAAAGGCTTCGATCTACGACAGACACAGCTGTTTGTTTCGCAAGGTCTACGAGAGACGTGTGCTCGCTGGTGTCTGTGCAAGCAGTGTCGACAACGATTACCAAAGTGCGTTGTTTCATTTAATACATACGATCTAATGCCGATGAACCGGATAAGGAATTGAAGTCAAACAGGAGGAACGTAATGTGTGTGCATCTGAGAATATTTGTTGGCGACAATATGCTTTTACTGCTCATCGTGAAATTGAGTCGTGCGCTCTATAACAAATCTCAAAGGAAAAGCATTTAATGGTATCGTAGTGCTGTAAAACCTCTCGAACTTGAAAAAGAGAGACCCTGAACCTATGAGGTCAAACGCAAGCTTTCTTTGTAATTGCTGTTCCGAATTGGCCCAACATTCAATCAGAAAACGATCTCGTTTAAATTTTATTCTATCGAAGCTGTGTGTCCGTACTGCAAAAGCGGGAGATAACCACGGATTGGAAGGCGTATCTAATAGCACTGCCCAAAGCCGCCTGGCCAAGTACCTTTAGAGGTTGTAAATTTTAATCCCAGAAGCACTTTTGCACTCCTGGAGCGCCGATAGACGGAACACCGCTCTCAGCAACCTACTACTATTTAGAAATCCGAAGCGGTCCAACATTATGAAGATGAAAAGTCGTGAAATTTGCGCGCATTGCCGGGCACCGTTAGGGGGCCTGAATTTGAAACTGTTCTTGTACAGCGACGGCAGTAACGCAGGACCGAGGGTAAGGTGGCTTTGCCGCCAGTGGTCGGTCGCTATCGGCGCTCGCAATGACAAGCAGTTCGCCCACGGCAGTACGGGACAACAAACTGTATTACCTATTTTGTGAATCGTGTAAGATGGCTAGAAAAGGAATTAGATAAATTGAAAGACAACGTTAGTTCGACAACACTGCACAAACGGATCAACGCTAATCCTAATGAAAACGTGAACGGATAGAAGTCAACGGAGGCCTAAAATGTCAACCAAAAAAAGATAATGCATGTTACGGAAGAAAGAGTGCTTTGACCGGTAAAAAAAGATTCGCTTATTGTCTGCTTTTCGAAGAAGAGTTCGGCGGTGTTCGGTCTATTGTTGAAGATCGAAACCGATCAGATCCTTTAAGTGGCAGAAAGGTTTCTAAACGAGGACAAGCTGCCTGTCCACAGATTCACATGAAATTAGGAACGAAACCGTGTCTACCCAGTGTAGAAAGATGCGAGGCTATTCTAAAGGATCAGAGGCCACTTTGCTCCATGTTAGTAGTAACGGAACTGCAGCCTAGGAGAGAATGTGTACTAAATCAAAACAGTGTATACATACCACACATAGTGAATATAGGCTCCTATTGACATTCGATTACAGAATACGTATCAGAGGCTTGTTCAAAAAACATAGCACGAGGAGCGGCTGCTTTTTAGGCAATGAGATCCGTATAGAACAAAGCAAAACAGAACAACACAGACGAGAAAACATGTGCACAGGGGTCATGAGGAACTGCATGTTCGAAGCCACCATGGCTGCCCATATCGCCCAATGAACTACAAGACAGAATATTTTGGCGCGCTTTTTTAACAAAATATTCTAATATTTCAAGGGAAATATATATATATATATTAATTCCCGCCATCCGTTAACTAGTCAGATATTCCACTATAGCAGAGGTTCGCTTCATGGTTTGCCCGAAGCCGACTGTGCCGCGTCATCCAGCTGTGCACTTTAGTTGGTACCCTTATTCAACCAGCAGCGTTCCTTGTGCCTCGTTATACTGTTGAACAGATTGAAAGCAGATTCCCTTATAATCTATCCGAGCCCAGTTTTTTGTCTGAATGGGCTAAAAATATTTGACCTGTGCTACTATGCTACGACTGTGTTCACTGGAATGCCATATTCATAATGATGCTATGTGTGCATCATGTCGGTGATCCGCAGGCTTCAAAGATAAAGCGACGGCGACCAACGGAACATCAAGTCCTTTGAATAAAGTCAGCTAGCTACGGCAAAATTGTCATAGTGAACAAAAGAACTTAACAAATAGTTCTTTGTTACAAACGCACGAAGCCACGGATAGCGATGAAGCTGCCGTTTCAATTTACACGTCGGTAAGTTCGCTCGTGATAGCCGATATTTCAGTAATGCAAAAAACAAGATGGCCAATAACCGGCGCACAGTGCTTCACATCGGTGCTAACACCACGCAGCGTAAATCTGCTTTTCATGAATTTCGGCAGACTGATCTGATCCCAGTTGTACCATTCCTATTTGACCTCCGTAGTAAATATCACGTTTTAGATTTTAAACGTACATGTAGTAGAGGCTCAAACTCAGCTTCGGTCTAAACATTCCTAAAGCGCAAAAGGGGAACTAGCAGCTTCAAATGTATGGTACATTCGAAAGTAGATTTGACGCCGAAGTGTATGTATAGTTGATGAAAACTGTAATTATATTATTAGAGATCACTGGCACATATAGGTATGCACAGAAACACATAGCCACCCACCGATCTACATGGTACGCGTAAATATACACACGTGCAATAGACAATAGACATGGTACGATACACATTACAACAACGCTCGCTGCTACCGCATATTCTGAAAACCTAAAAATTATATGGGGTAATTTTAACAATGCGTAATTACAAACAGCGAGATATATAGAGCTGTGGAGAAGTGTTGGCTACATTGATGGTGAGAACCATAAACCGCGCATAGAACGTGCCCACAGGACTCGTCTATTTAGCTACTCCATCCTGTGGACTAGATATAACAAAGGACGGAGCCACTAGCCCATGAAAAGGAAAACTTTGGTCTAGTTTCACTCGCATTTCTACCATATAAAAGATATACGAGATAGCACTGAATGGAATAACGACAGCGACTTCCTACTACCAGGCAAACCTCTATCGTTTCATCTGTCTTCTCAAATGCCATTTAATTGATCTTTTTCTGTCTTAGCGATCTAGCTAATGATCTCTTTCGTTGTTATGACCCTAAGCCCTTGTTATGATATATATCGTGCACGTAGATGTGGCACTTGTGAGTGAAAGTCAGCAACGAAACATTTAAAACCGAGAAGATAAAGAAGACGCTTACGTGAAGAACGCACACAGGATAGCGATCCTGAGCACACTTATCTCATAGGTCATTAGGTATTTAATTTTAATTTGTCCTTTTAATAACTGACAAAACAAAGCCGACTTTGCTTGATTGTATATAACAACGGATATGTAAAAATGTACTTATGGTTATTACGGCTATAACGCCAGCCACCATTGATAAGATATGCTTAGGCTTCATAGACGTATGCGTATATATCATACCATCGTGCGATTCCCACGAAAAAGATAAAAACTTATGATAATGGAGCTATAGCTTAATTGTATCAAAGGCCCTCCTATGGGAAAATGGACCATAATGTAGATGCTTGATACGATTCTGACAACTGTCAGGTATATCGGACTGTGTAAAGACCATATTTATTATTCTGCAGATTATGATCCGGCACCTGACAGCCTTACGTCTGCATTGTTATCTGTTATAGTGACCAAAGAGCGAGAGCGAGAGAGAGGGGGGGACAGAGTTACAACACAGTTATTTTTTCGTATTTTGCAACAGAGGGGCAAATAGTCGGAAAATGAGCGAAACTGAAATGCGACTAGAGTCCGTCGCGAATAGGGTTAATTGGCCGGTTTACGTGAAACGCTGGTGGGATTTCAGCATCGTACACTACTGGAATCGTGGTCCTGCGTGACAATGGTCAAGCGACAATGTGTATGACACATTATATTATACACAGGAAAAGGTGAAGCCACATAGGACAGGAGCTATATGAACTACTCAGTTTTTCTTAGCAAGAAAACATCGACTTCAAATTCGAATACTATTAAACTTTTAGATCTTTTTGGATATGCAAAAGCCATAAATTCGGTTTATCAATTTGCGCCGCTGGACTTTTTTTCTTTGTAACCTTCTATAAAAGGTGAGACTATATACGAAAACTAAGCATTTTCTATATTTTCTCGATAAGAAATGAAAACGACCACTTCATGGTTTTTTATTGCCTGTCTTATCTAAAGCAAGCGAATTAAAGCTATTTTAATGAGGCCATTACGTTGAGTTATAATACACAGACATCTTGGGAGTGGGGTGGGCTAAGGCGAGGTGAAGCCCCACTATATCTCGAGCTGCTATTGATAAAAGTCCTGACCATTTTATCGGCATAACGCATCGCTTGGATCCCATCCCATTGACGACATACAGCCTACACTGCGAATAATGTCAGATTTTAAGCAGAATTTATTATGGATAATCACGTATATTTGAATCACGAATAGCCAGTATAGCTACACGAGTTTCAGTACATTGAAGGGAGTGTCGGGTACACACATTGTTATCTTTCTTTTTTGCTTCCTAAACAAAAGTCCACTCGCGGATTTGGCAGGTATTTGGGCCACTGACAAGCCAACTTCACGTTCCGCGGAACAATATCATACGAGTCTATGATAGTCAAGGCGTAATCCTGAACGTGTTTAATTTTACAATGAATTACTGTAAATCAATGGCCCTTCTAGTCACAATCAAAGCCCCTACTAGAAAGAAAAGCGTTTTCCCTTTAGTTTTGTTGGATGGCTTTGTTATTCGTACGTAATAATTAGCGACCCATATAGCTTTATTTGTGCCTCATATAATTTTATCTTATCAAGTTCAGATTGATCAGACAACCGAAGAGTCTTTGACGAATAAATTGGTATACTGTTTTCAGCCGTGAGGGGGGTAGGTGAGGGTATCACTCGAAAAACGCAACGGTAGCGCAGTGTGTGATTTGTCTTAATGGATATGTGAATCATACTCGATCGTATGTCGGCTTCGAATTAAATAGAAAAATCATTGGTTCCAGTGGTTACAGATACAGTGGGGATGATGGTGTCATATGTACGAGAACCAAAAAAGCATAACTTTCTTGTTCTATAAGCAGGATATTTTAGTCGTCTTTATCTGGATGTCGCATTGATAGGTATGAAGGTAGCTCATTGTGCCTATTCAGCATACATACGTCCTATACCCGCTATAAATTGGAACTACTATTGAATGTTGAAATCGAAAAGATGTTAAGGTAGCTGCAGATGCGAGCGCTACCAAGTATGCTAGAGTAAAACAATTTATCGGTCAACTTTACCGACATGGTTACATAAACGGAGCAAGTAATACCATGCTTATCTAGAGTTAGAGCGATTGCTGATGCTGCAAATGGT
Source organism: Varroa jacobsoni (assembly GCF_002532875.2). Lineage (NCBI taxonomy): Eukaryota > Metazoa > Arthropoda > Arachnida > Mesostigmata > Varroidae > Varroa > Varroa jacobsoni. The sequence goes on along the minus strand of NW_019212946.1, from coordinate 242,094 downwards.
TATTTGGGTCAGTGAAATCCATTAGCGTAGTCATGCTATGGCTAAGAATGAAATACAATGGCGATAGGCAACTACAGTGTCTTGAGTGATAACGCACAAAGATACTGTTTGAGGACCCGGCCTCATCGCAGGTTTACATGATAATTTTTTGGTCGATGCAAACGTGGACATTTCTGAAGATGCCTACAGGGTAGTTCCAGCTAGGCTTTATTTTCGGACATTTTGTACATTTAAATACTTACACTATCAGGGGATCACATTGTAGCAAACCTTTGTTTCCTTCATTTGGCTTCCTGTTTTCGTTTCTTTCGTAAAGGCTACAGTCTGTCACTTGTTTTGAATATCTCCTACTACGAATCATTCCGAGAACAGCTCCAGCTGCTTAAATACGTATGCGTAGGCTTATTTCAAATGTCTTCTCTAGCATACATTGCAATCGACCACTATCTGTCTCGACACGGTCGTTTTATATCTAGCTAAGTTGTTTCAAAAAATTTATAGACAATTTTCTATTCCAACTTCTAATATTATTTAAGTTGCACAAGGATCTACTTTTCATCGTACCGCAGATGTCTAAAATTGTTGCCATTCTGGTCAATGCTTTCTGCTAATAATGGTTGGAAACATTTCATTCTGCTTAATTGTGACTTTTCGATTTTTCAGCGTAGGCTTTCCCTCTAAAATGTACCTACAAAAAAAAGGCCGAACTAGTGGGCAGGGTACCCTACGGGAACTCCTCGTCAGATCCATCTGTTTGAAGATAGATACGTTCTTACATACGATCAACATGCGTAGAGGCTTCGCTCTGTTAGAAATGGCATTCGCTATCTTTACCAATCGTGTTAGTTATTTTAATGTAACTTCATCGCTCTAAAGGATCTTCCCTGAAAATGTTCATACTTTTCCAAGTATTGTTCTCGTTGTCTTCTTCGGTCCGAATCGTCAAACCTGACGGCATGTACCAGTTGTTGGAATGTAATCTTTCTATGTATAACATCTTAAAACACTTTCGACTCCCAAATTGCCGACGCCAAGCTCACTACTTGATTGCCTTGCAGATTTTTTGAACGCCTTTCCAGTTCTCTTTTTTCTTCTAGTTCTTCTTCTTCTTCTTCTTCTTCTTTCCAGTATTCTTGGTCATCTGGAACGTTACCTTGAATATCTTGAGGAATTCTATTCGTTTCACACTTATCTTTCGAGTGTAAATCGCTTGAAGCTCCATATGATATTGTCTTAGTAGCATTGCAAGATTCATTTTCCTTATTTCAAGGCTAATCGTGCTCCACCTATAATTCTTTAACAAGAAAGAACGGTCAGAAAGTTATGGTTTGTTAAACATTACGTATACACCATCTTCGTTATACGATTTATCCTTGCTCAAACAGAAAATGGATATCTTTGACAAACACGGCTATTTGACTTGTCAACCTCATTTGGCTTTTTAATATTTCGACGTCGACAGATCTGAAGCAGACTTTCACTGACCGACAGAGACAGCAAATATTGCGACGGGCTTAAGCGAACGTATCGAATACCGCTGGCTTCCCGCTGTTCCCTCGTTGTCCCCTTTTTCACTACAAAAAAAATAAACCGAGGAGAGAAGGAGGATTTCCTAACTCTATAGCATTATAAAACTAATCCACTCCAACCTAGTCAGCAGTGTATCATCATTTGACTGTAGCTTAGCATAAAAACAGCACCATTTAGTACTGGCTTCGTATTCAAAAATGTACTAACCACTGATTATATATATAAATAAGGTTGTTTCTATGGAACAGAAGAAACTAGACGACTAAAAGTAGTACGTGTAAGGCGGCTGCTGAAAGAACCGAAGGAAATAAAGAAAATGGCCAGAAGATGTGTGTGTAATGAGGTACTACTTTTCATCCCTGTCCTTTCTAAACGTGGAAGCCGGTTCCGTTAGTCGAACGAAGAACAAACCATTTATTACAGGATTGCGGCAGACTTGCTTTGAAGCAAACCCTTCCTTTAATATGTTTGTGACATAAATCTATAAGCTTTTTATCAAGCCGTACGGCCAGTGCAGTCCTGGTATACACGACGGTGCTTCTTCAACTAGGTAATTGTGCGTGCGGGATGCTTCATCATTCCTTACCACGAAAACTTTGCCCTAGTTTGCCGGCCAGGTAGTAAAGACTAAGCTGTCATTATTATGTTTGTTTTTCTCATTTATCGTTTACAATAGTGTTGTATCTAATATCGGTTACTGCTGCTATCTTAGCAAAATATAAGGCTGCTTTCTCGTCATCACCCCCCTACAATGCGTAATCATATCCGTGCGCTGCGGTCTTTCCGGCTACTATCTATAATATTTAGTAGTATTTAGGCTAGTATCTATAGTATTGAAGTATTACCCTAATTTGCAAGCAGATCAACGTTGTTACTGGAAAGTTTGCCACATTCATTGGCAAGCATTTTTGAAGCAACATGCCAGTAGCCTTTATGGGCTCTGTGCTCAACCGTTTTTTCGACCATGTGAGCACACGCATTGCCTCGCTGTTGAATCTTATACAGGTTTTTATTCATGAAGTAAAATGCTTTTCGAATGATTTAGTATAGGTTCAGTAGATAACTCGCCAAGATGTTGCCCCCTAAATGATCTTTGAACTCGAACAATGTGTACGCATATATATCTGTATGTCAAATGATATATTTCTGGGTGCGAGGTACAACTATTGAAAATAATTTACACAGCTAATTTTAACATCTAGCTTCAGGTGACTTGAGAAAATACTGAACCTCAATTGCTACTCCTAGGAACACGCAGTTGAATTTATCGAGGACATTAGTGGCATCATATCGTTTAAGGCTTATACATGCGAAAGCATTTATCCCACTGAGAGCAATACAAGTTTACAACACTATTGGACATAGATATTGACTTTCTTTTTTCATTTTTCCTTTGTTCTCACGACCTTCTATTGGCTCTGTCATTTTCCTGCTTGTCGCTTGAGTTCTCGTATCCACTCCACCCTCGTGTTAGGATAATGCCACTTTTTCTTGATTAGCTTCTCCCTTAGCTTGCCAACGCCGAAGTAGCGGAAAGCCCGCGTGTAGTACAGTGTGTTTTCTCTTTGCATCGCGGCATTCCTAAGCAGCACTGAATTTAACACTGCCAGGGTAGCCTTCGAGTGCTCCACAGCGACGTAAACTACTTTAACAAAGTATGTCCGTTCGCGTTCACGTCCTTTTCCTATGTTTTTTATCCTATGCGTTCTTCTTCCTTTTGATGTGTTTCGCTTTCGACGAGTTCATTTCGGTGGCCTTCGTTGTGACTGTCGTGGTGGTTTTTATCGTCATAGATCGCGTTGGACCCTCATTTTGTGTAAATGGTCATCCTGGACTCGAGCGATTTTCCTAACAGTGCCCAACCACGACGACCATCACTTCCCGTGCCGCTCCCACTGCGCATTTGTCTGTCATTTCCCAAGGGCCATTCTGTCCTCTCAATTTTGCAGCTACTGTCGCGTCGGACTCCAAAGAGATCACCTACTCGATCAGTTATCCCACTGATGGCTACGTAACGATAAATTACTCCCAGTAGGCTTAAAGTAGTTCGTAACAGCTCTACCCTACCATATTCCAAGGACCCATCCCACTACGTTGCCCCTGCTTCCGCCGCTACCACGGCCGTCATGAACATGGCCTGCAAGAGCTTAGGACGCGCATTGTGCGCCCCCTTAGGACAGATACTGCCTCTTTGCCTGACAATAACGAGCCTCAATAAAAGAACTAGAAAAAAACAGAACCACCAGGCTCTGCTAGCTTTGAAGACTTCGACACGCACCGTCTCTTTATTGGAACATCTTTTCCACACGCCGACAGCTGTTTGTGATGCGACGATGGGGTTCAGTATGAGTAATGTATAGGGAGATATTCCTTCGTTCAAGAATTCGACAAATCATGTCACGGGTAGAAGTGTTTCGATAATTGCAAGCCATGCCAGAAGATACCTGTTGCTGAAATCCTGGTAAAAATGGCTTGTTTTATAGTCAGTTGCCTTAGTTTAACTGATACTGTACAGCCGCAGCGTTGCCCTGCATTGCCACAAAAAAAATGCTATTTTGTGTACAACAAATATTGTTTTTCTTTTCTCCTTCGCAAACTTTACCCCGTATGGGGTTTAGCGGTATGGCCGCTGTAAGAATAGAGCAGACGTGAACTATTTCTTAGTTAGGACCCCACCACTCCCCCGATAATGTTCACAGTCACATTTGGCAGTATTATCATGATCACCGAGATATTAGAGATGAGTTCTCAACAACAGGCTGGCCGAAAGACCAGGGACGTCCAAAATAACAGAAATGCTGGAAATAGCTTACACGGAATGTCAAACCTTTAAAGAAGTCCATGCAAAGCTTCTCTTTAGTTTCAGACTTTGATCCACCCTGATACTCTTCTAGTTCGACGTGCTCAGTAGTCTATGTAGTATTGTACATATTTTGAATATACGTAATGAATAATAAGGGTGACGATGCACTGACATGCGCCTCTCAACTGCCGCATGTTTAACTTCCTGCAAACTGAAGCTAAGTTTGTGTGACGTACGACCTATATAATGAAAAAAATCACATTGCTGGCGTAACTAGGTATTACCAACCAGTATAACTAACCTGTTGCTCTATGTATGCAAACTGTGTGGCGTTACTTTGCAGACCGGTCCACACGGTGTCTTTAAGCGAAGGGGTTACTCACAGGCCAAATGTTTTAGCATGGCAATGGTTACCTTACGGTGTTTATGGCTAGCTATAAATGTGTGTACTGGATGTTATAGGCTCAGCTAGAGTACATGTACCCTGATCTCTGAACGTGTCGATACAGATGCTATCTAGTTGCTTACCTTGTTTACAAAGACCTATAGGATAATTTTGTACGTTTCTCGTACGTAGAAATTGGTATAAGTAGACTATATACTTATTTTACTGACTATCAATTTATTTAAATGGTCCTTAAACTCCAACTAGAGTTAATATAGGATTCGAGGAAGAATGCTATCGAAAAAGCAGGATGACCAACAATGCGAGGAGTCTTCGTTCTTCATCGGAGGATGCTCCTATGATATTACCGGTACTGACTACGATACCGATTGCAGAAAAGCGTTCAATAGCCAACATCTGGCATAGTTCCCGCAGTCAAACATTATTTATTCGTATATCGTCATCAACACTGAACCAACATAAACACTTTTTTTTTTGGATCTACTCCAACCAAATTGACCAATGCTTAAAATAGTTATCGTTAAGCGTAGAATTTTTCCGATAGTCGATTTGTTCAGTGTTGAGCTTCAGCCCTGACAGATAGCATGGGAACGCCTGTTTCACACAAATATCTGTATGCGAACTATTTTCGCGGAGTCGCTTTCTCTGATTCCACTAAGTCTGGCGTTTCAACAAGTGGAAAGATGATGAAACCCAGCAGGTGCGTCGACAAAAGCAAAATCCGTGTCCGGATAACGACTTATACGTTACAGAGCACTAGTGCGGCGTATTCACTAATACTGATGATTGGCTATTGTTGTAAGGTCTGAACGTGTAACACGGCTTGACTGTTACTACTTACAATGACAATAACTCATAGCGCATAGGTGTACGTACCAGCCACTCGAAGACGCTTGCTCCTTGTTAGACCATGTGTCCATATTAAGACAAAGTTAAGTCGGTCTATTAACACGCGTATTCCTTGTATAATAGCCAGGACGTGTGAATGACATGCATTCTTAATGGTATGATGTGTCATCCGCTGTTCATTGATCGTCTGTTATTGGCCCAGCAACAGCATTCATTAATGCATGTTTACCCCAACGTGTATTCGAGGCCGATGGAAGTACTCTTCTGCAGTTATAACGACTCTCTACTACAGCTGATCAATAATAGCAAAGACAGAAGACCTGCGCTCCCGAATATATCGTCACTCGTTGGGATAGGAAACTACCCTCATCTGTCATCTATGCCCCCTAACATATGTTTGATATCTTCGAGCAAAATTCGAAAGATTGAAGTACAACACGCATAGTCTCCATAGTGATCTACATAGCCAATAGCTTGCAAGTACGTAGCCTGCAGGAGATTACGCGGAGGTCGGTAACAATGGCTGTATGTGAAAATAAAGCACCTTGTTGTGGTAATCGTATAGGGGACGATTCCCTAAATAAAGGAAAAATTCTGTTTCTTGTTTTGCATGATGAGCATACTGCGCGCTAATTCCATTTGGGCAAATCGACCTATGCTATTTTCCCCTTGAGGTAGATTGCCGTCTAGGTAGAGCCGTCAGATAATGTAGTCTATTATTATTATATTAGCCGTCTGGTGGTCCCTAGCTGAGTTTTGTTCCTCGGGAGTATCGGTGAAATACCCCTGAACTCTTTAAGGGATGAATGTTTCATTAGTTGAGTACACATAGAAATTATGCTATACGTCTATTTTAATGAGAGAGAATCGCTCCTAAATATACCTAGAACAACATTTTTTTCTTCAAGTTTCGAGTAGGTACTCATGTCGGCTAACATGTGTAGTTGTCCGTCAGTCAGCTGCCCACGCAGATCATTTTAGGATTATGGAGAGATTCAAGCAGTTTACAAATAGCTATACATAGGACATGTCCAATCAGGGCTCGGATTGTCTTTGCGTACGAAGTAACGAGTACTAAAAAAGTAGTACGAAGTAAAAAGTTCTAAAAAATTCGGGTACTTAGCCAGACCCATCTGGGACATACGCTGGAAAGGACAACACGCAGTAAGCCATAGTCTACAAAATAGGCTGATTCGTTTACCCACAGTCATTGGTACTAGGTAGAAGCTTTTTTTCTTTCCTATAGCAGTATCAAAATGATTATTTTCAAAAAAAATTTCACTACAGCTATACACTTTTCTCTTGGTCAAAATTGACATTCACAGCATTGCAATTGCGTACGCAGTTGTAGAAAAACAGAAGAAGGTTTTTCCACAGCGAAATACGACAAAAGGCCTTTTATAGCTACTTCACAGGTTATTAATAAAACACAAAAATTGCGTTTTTTCACGATACCTGTCTGTCGAATTCAACGCGCCTGAGTCTATCGTTGCGCATTCAAGAGCACTTCACAGAAGCTTTCCGTTTCAATTCATTGTGTTGATGTATCGTGCGATTACCAGATACGTCGTCTCACTGATTTAATTGTTCCTTGTATGATCACCGTCTTGACAATTGATCAGGTTTATCTATCGATGCTTGTTATGATTTTACCAATATTGTGGCAGAATGTTCCCGTACTATTGATGAAACATTCTAACCGCATGTTACGGCGCCAATGCGCTACTGCACTCACGTAGGGCCCGCTAAGCTTCTTTTCTCTCTACCACATGATTATGCACTAGGAAGACATAGGCTCCAATTAGGCTTAAGCACACCATGATAATCGACCGGGAAGATTTTTCAACTGTAACTAAAAATGTGTTATTTCTTCCTACGGAAACTTTTGTCATAAGTTCAATCCAATAGCAAATCTAGCATTTCTGACACGCTGCACTTACTGTTGCATGAACGAGTATTGATTGCGGACAAAAGACAGGCTCTTAGCGCCGTCATAGGCCAAGCTTTACTAACAACTATTATTATTGGTGGAGAACGATTTGCAAGCTGGATTATGGAGCTTTGCCTGCACGCGATCACGCACGAATACGCTTCGTTGTTAGATTATTGACAATTTACAGGACGACGCTTTTATGTACTTCCCACTCTGGGTTAAACTCTCTTTAACGGTGAAAAAAACAACGTAATAGACGGACGAAAGATTCAGAGAAGGAAAACGCCATGCCTTCATGCAAACCAATAAGTTCATCATTGTTCCATATGCTTCTCCTCCAAGTACTGAAAGGAACGTATCGTAAGACCCTTGGGGTAAATTGTTTTAATTGTTCTGCTATAATCGTTGCTGAATCATATAGTAACGACGCCGTTCAGGCGCTGCTCCCAAAGGACATTGTAACATTGATTCACTTCAAAATGTAATAACATTTACTCTAGTAAAACAAGATAGCTTCCTATATAAATATAAGCAACTAAAAAAGATTGCTGTCATATCAATCGCTCGCGCAGAATTGCTTAAACACATCTTCCCCCTGCTACTTATGTGGCTTGATGGACAACAAGCAAATAGCGCTGGGGTCAGTATTTTCGGTCACAGTCGTAAACCGATATATAATGGTCCTCTTATAGGTTCGTACTTTTATCGGGCTAGCTCGTTGACGCTCTTCCTTCATGTAGCATTTTTGCAAACAAACGCATTATGCCTATAGTCCTTTTTATTTCCCTGCATAAGTTGAAGTAATTATTAAACTTAAAGGGGATTGCAAGCGCTGCACAGAAGGCACAGGAGAAGGTAATTATTGGTTGTTACGAAGTTGACTTGTAGAAGTGCCCTTAGTAAGTTTTTGGAATAATATTTAGTACTATGATTTGGGGCTTCGTGTCGAAACGTTGAACGAACGGCAAAAAATGTAGCGTAGATGTATTGTATTGCATGTGCGCATTAAGCAACATCATTCAGCAGAGCGTTAACACCACCGGATCTTTTAGGTGATTGTTGATAACAAGATCTGCTTCTGCAACTTTTCTGTACGTCAGGCCTGTTATCAAATCGAGCGCCTTCTATGAAACCCTTTGCTGCAGGTCTATAATCGTTTTTGTTTAGTACTTCGAGAGAAAATCGTCAGAAAAGAATGGAGCATATCACACTGCAGAAACTGCGACTAGTAAATAATACATCAGAAACAATAGCAATAAAGCTTCGAAGAGATGGCCAGGAGGCTGCTGACATTCTCTGCCCAAGAGATAAATTACCTTTCTGGTTAGACAGATTCGTCTGCCGAGCGCGATTATAAGGCTTTGGTAGCTTCAACAAAGATCTACTAGTCGAAGAATCTTTTCTTCGAGCTTAAGAATCACCAACAACAACAACTTGTAGGAACAGCAGTTGATGCAACTTAACCTATTTACCGCCAACTACTTCAAACGAGTGCTGCGAATAAATAAATACTTCAAGTCGAGATAGATTGGCTTTCGTGTTTTACGATGTGCCAATTTTTCGAAACTCTTAAAGCTGTCGAAGATGCCAAGGTAGGTAAAAAGTAGTCCAAATCGTCTGATTTCTTGAAAAAAATGCATGCTTGGTCCGATAATGGACGATTTATGGAAGGCGGACATGTGCAAGGATCGTCGTAGTATAACAAAGTTTGCAAAACTGGTTATAATACAACCATGCGGCATCGGAATCTGGTGAATCTGGTGGAAAAATCGCGGCGGAGCTTATACTTACGTGCAGAGCATATCGGCAGAAATACGATTCCCTAGTTCGTGTGTATTTATTTATGGTATCTGTCAGCTAAAATGTTGTACTTGTTCCTAGAAATAATAATTTAAACTAACAAAACTAAAAAAAATTACGACTTGTGAACTGCCAAGATAGACGTTGAAAAGAGAACGTCTTGCTCTACGCCCTTCATTGGGACGTTTACTAACCATAAAGGCATCTTACGTAGAATGCGGCCAACTTGCCCTAACCTCACCCCGAAGCGAAGCTTTTCACAGGCAAAAATAGGCATAGTTCTCTTTTATAGTGAAGAATTAACCAGATCACTATATTGGACTATTTCTTTTTAATGTTCATATGCGCAGCAGGTTTTAGTAGTTTATTTAAAGCATAAATCTACAAAAAAAACCCAAGCTTATTTTTGTAGGGTACAAGAAAGACACTTTTTTAACCTTTTTAGGTGCGCCTTTTGCCAGCTAAACGCTATTCATCCGATCTGAAACAAATAGGGCCGCGTATTACTATTAGTTTACACGTATATTACTTTGTTTAAAATTTCGAACGAATACTCGTGCCTTTTTCCAAATTTTCTTAGAAGGAATCGGTTAATTAATCGGTCTGCCTATTTGGTTTCTATGGGTTTTGATTGAATACTTGGTTATTTTCATTATGGCATTATTATTATATTTCGGCATCCAAACTTGCATTATTGAGCATCTAGCCAAGTTGGATTCTGATAAGATACTAGCTACCTAGGCGGCCTTTTGTCATTCCTGAAACGATCAAGTAATCAATTTAGATAGAATCGTGTACACATATATATTTTCTTATATATTCTACTCTTACAATGCAAAACAGTACAGGTAATATATTAAGTCTTAAGTGTTTCCCTTAAGAGGTGTCACTGGAGTAAACCGCATTTGTGCCATTACTACAATTAATGAAAGGGCAAAAGGCGTGAATTCTTGAAGAAACTAGTTAGTACGAGAATTGACGAAGTGGTCGATAAAGCTATAAGGCTGTGGTCTATGGTCGAACGTTTTATGACGAACGTCGAACGTCGAGGGTTGAACGAGTCGCGTTCTCACTGGGTTTATAGTTTCATAAACTACTTGAAACCTAATCAATAGACAGAGCTTTCGAGGTAATGACAGCCATCAATGGCTTGTCTAGTAAGCGCCTGCTTAACCTTATTCACGAGGTGCTGCCAAGCACGGGCTGATGGTTTTTCGAATTTGTTGCGAGCAGCAGAGAGACGGAGGATGATTTAATAGGCTGCATTCGATATATTCCTATAAGAAGTGATCCCTTTGCGGCAAATCATATGGATGGAATTTAAAAAATGACTAGGACCTGAACGTATTTACCTAGGATGTACGGTTCCTTTTGGAACGCAATATATTAGTTTTCAAGGCATTCGTAGAAGACATGTGCCGGTGTAACGGCGGCGTGAGCCACCCTGGACGTGGCTATGTGACTGTACGGCTTTCGCAGAGGTTGCTGGCGGCTGTTGAGTACGCTGGTGTATAACTGAACTATCGGCGAGATTATCAAGCGTGAACAGGTTGATTCTCCACGTTTGCAAGCTAAGCATTCGAGAGCTAATGTTTGATGATTAAGATGCGATACATTAACGTCGTATGAAACGAATGATATTTCTAAAATGGAAAGCTTGTGATGGTGTCCGTCAGTGGTGTGAAACCTTGAACTAGCTGACAAGATCATTGATAGGTTTTGAGTGTTCGTCATGCAGTTGCCAGGCCTTGAGATGGCTGACAAGATCATCGTCTGGCTTGAATATGCACTGAACTCGTACTCTTCAACAGGCTTCTGTTTTCTATTGGAACGCATCGTCCCAAGGCGTAGTTGTCCAATCATGTCGAAAAGATTTTGTATGATCTAATGTGATTTCTGCTCAGTACTTTGAATGTCGCAAGTAAATTTTGAAACACGGCTAAACGGCAAGAGTAACCATGACTCTCTTAAGGTAGCCAAATGCATCGTCATTTAATAAGTGACGCGCAGGAATGGGTTCTTCCTGCTAGAGATTCTCACTATCCTTGTGTAATGCTCAGCGAAACTAGAGCCAAGGGAACGTGCTTGGGCTAAGCGGCAAGGAAAGAAGACCCCGTTACGCTTGAGTCTAGTCTGGCTTTGTGAGGACACATAAGAAGTGTGACATAAGCGAGATACTCGTATACCAATAGTCCTATTGTTTTATTTGTTTTTAAAAGTGCGAAAGAAATATCGTCACTCTTTTAGTTTAGAAGAGCAATGTTATTTGCACAAGTTATATTGAAGGCATGGTGACAAGGCGGTCGGTTGCGGATATTGGTAAATTTAGCCGGGCAGGGCCGGGATGTACTTTTACCCAATGTGTTTTATTAATGCATCTCCTGGCTCTTATATATCTGATAAGTTAATCGAAGCAGATATCCGAGTTATAAATTGCAACTCACTCGGGTGAGTTTTTTTGCGGAAAAAAACATTAAAAAAAAAAATAAATAAATAAGCACGCAAGTATTGTGATTTCAAAGAAAAGAGATCGTTCTGACGGTGGAATTTGTCGTTCCTGCGGACTGTAGATGCTCTCAGCGGCGATAACCAAGTACCAATTATCAAGTCGTCGCTCGCCGTCTGTAGTTGTCATATTGAAAAGGGTATTTATTTATCGAAAGTCGACTTTTCGTTTTGGCCCGAATGGTTTCATGTGGCACTACCGCCAGAAGTTACGGAATTTGTTTTCTCAACCGGTTATCGGCATCATCCGAGTAACACTCTTCGATAAATGAAGGTGTAAGCTAATACCTTCTGTACATTCAGCTCTATAACGACCTCCGCTTCTGAAGTTACGGCCAGGCACTCTTGGTTAACCTACGAGATCCATTGTGTCCGTATCTCACCCCACACTCATGTGTGCTATCACAACGATCGTAATTAATTAATTCGAATAGATGGTTGTTTTCGATATCGATGCCTTTGCATTGCTCATTTGCTTATATTTTCATGGAAATTTAGAAGCTACGCTTAGATTCGGATGAAGGTTGCAAAATAACTTATTGTTAACAGCGGAACTTGCAGAATTACCATTGGAATATGACATCTGCTACCACTAGAACGTATTGGTAATTTTTTTTACTCGAAAGCCAATTGTCGGGTACTGTAAGAGCCCTATTCCCTAAACCTTAGATCTCGCAACCTTAAACCTTGGCCAGGCAATTCATTCTGATATTGTTCCAACGTGAAACTTTATAGAACTCAATACTGGATTTGTGCATTCATCAGTTACATTTCAGTTCATCGTTTTAGGGGTCTTTCTGTATCCTTAGATTCCTCAGATGATTTCGTGCTTTTTTTGTAGCCTTTCTTTTTGCTTAAACACCTATCAGATTCTGCGGAGTATCTGCATATCCCGTTTGGGTGGTCAGTTGCTCTGCCTCTTCTCTCCCCCTTAATGATTTCCTCTACCAGCAAATATCTGGATAGTTGTTTTTCTCGGTACCATCGTTCAGCCATTTTGCAGATGCATCGGACAAAGCAGGTGGAGATTCGCGCTCATTGCTTGTGAGAGCATCCCCTGAACTGTCCAGCTCCGGCAACGTTTTAACGCAAGGCGACCGTATAAAATCTGCTTAGCATCGACAACTACCCATATCAATAAAGATGCCTTGCTATATCGCGTAAGTAATTGTGAAACTTCCTAGGTCTTATATGAACTGAGTCATGTAATATGTCGGTTCTCCTTCAAGTCTATTGCGTTCTGCCACTAGAGCACCCAGATCTTCCGCGTCTTCAGTATCTTGATTTTTGGCGTCTTCTGGTACATTCCTGCAAAACTAGGCAGATCTCTTAATACCATCAGTATTGTGACCAAACAGGTTGTTGCCTTTTGGGTGAACACAATATACAGAAGCTTCTACACGACTTCTTGTCAGAATGCTCTGGGTATCGAAAGCGCTCACAAGACGCCACTCTTTTTAGCACGGTCGTGACAGCTTTTCGACGCTATCTGCTCATAAATTTCTCTTTGGTACACAATTTAGCGATGATCTCGCTACCACATTACCTTACCAGTGAATGTAGAGCAACAAACCGTTAAATTAACATGCGATTCACTAAAAAGTAGGTGGTTTCCGCTTGCTTCTCCATGTTGCTAGTCTAACGTTTCTTTTATTGATGACGTAGAACGCCGTCTGGCGTCTATCAGCTGTGGCATCAATTAAGACACAGGTGGTTTTGCTCCGTTTGCAATTCAGCTGGATAGTAATAACTGAAAGCAGTATTGCTAGTTTCCTTCCGCGGTGGCAAGTAGGGACGTGTTTCGATACTTTCTGCCAGTGTAGCCAGACATCCTCATCTATTCGATATTGGTACCGCAGTTTTCCAGTCGTGATTGCCCCCGATGGTTTTGCCGCAATGACCTTTCGAACCCTCCGAGAGCTGTGCATGCGATCTTGAAAGCAAAGTGACGCTTTTTTCATCTATCCCGAAGAACGAGCAAGTTATTGAATTTGCCATGCGCGAGGCTGTACCGCAATTGTTACATTTCGGTATGAAATTCCTGAATTAAGCGAATTGAACGATGGAAACAAATTAACGGCAGTCTGATCGAATTTTTTAATAAAAAAGAGGTAATACTGCAAACTAACGGGCTGACTTGAACAATGCAAAAGCTGCAGTGACACAGTGTAATGGGAGCCCTGTGAATTTAGTAGACAATAGGGATATTGCGAGTTGATAGCAAAGCTATTCCAGCTTAGAAACTTAACACGACGCGACTCGACCTTGCTTTAGATTCCGTTAAGAGAAGTAACAGGGTAATATGTATGTACTGAGGACTGTGTGTGAGAAAGTGACGGCCAAGTAAGAACATGACTACAGGGGTGTTATTGGTAGAATGTGAGCGGATTTTATACTGTTATCACACACGTCCTGATAACAATCGACCAATAAATGATGACGCTTAGTGCATCTTAAACATCGATAGCTTCTATTGCGAATTGTGAATGCTCAATTATCTGTCTTCCTGTAGTTCTCTGTGTAAAGCCACGTTATACCATTCCTGTAGAGGTACTATGATTGCATTCTGATTGAAGAAAAAAAATGTGTTGGATACTGTTTATATGAGGAGAACAAGAGAGAACTGAAAGAATATTATTTAACTGTTGTTTTATTTAATCACCTTAGGGAAACCTTTTAATAAGAACCGCATTGATGCCGGCTCAGCACATTTGGAGTGGGATTAATACTACCGAAATTACGTCTTGAGGATATAGATAAAATGTTTATATCCATACGACTTAAAAATACAAACAATATACGATTAGCTTATCGTATTTGGAACAACTTCGTTTTTCTTTAAAAACAGAAGCCTGACTCAGATTCAAGGCCAAGGCTGAATGCACAAGGCTACTGGTAATAAATGACTCGCTTTTAATCTCTTTGAGAGGCTATGTCCTCAAGTACGTCAGGCAAGTGTTTATCTCTCTTTGACTACTGCCACGCATTGTGTAAAATATTCATCTACGCGGTCAGTATGTAGCATCCTGTGACGTGTTATAGGCTCGATCGATTCTACTTGTTTCAATATGGTATGTTGGATTTTGACTCATTTAGTGGCAGATTTGCGAGGTTATCAATCTATGGACCACGTGAAGTCAAGCCAGTTAATTATATCATAAGTTTTACAACCATTAGTCAATATTACCACCGCTGAGAAGTCTTTTCATCTAATGCGTTCACATTAACGAATCATTTTCACGGCCTAAAGTATGCTATAGTCCGACTTTCATCTATATGTATATAGAGCGATGCACAGATGTGTAATCTGTTCCGAGTGAGATGTCCAGCATGGAATCGACCGTCGGCCCATAAGGAGACCCAGTTTGAGCTGTTGATTCCCCTTGTTTTTGGTCTTCACTGTCCTGGCATCAAGCTCGTCAAAGGCAGAGTTGTTATCATAAAATATGCGTGTAGGCATAGAGCGTTCCTGCAAATTCACGAAGCTTCACGGAAACGTTTCCGCTTTGCGGTACGAAAAAGTACGAACTACAACGGACGATCAGCAACAGCACGGCTGTATTGCCCTGTCGAGGGTTGCACCTTAATTCCCAAATGCTTCATAATCCAAAGTGTTCGCATCTACACACTTTGCCACCCATAGTTTCCAGGAAACTGCGCAAAAATCCAAACCAGGAAAGTGGTCCGCAGGTAGCACACCGATGTCTGTGCCTGCAGTAGTCCCCCCCCCCCCCTCCATCGGCATAAGGTACTAGACCAAACGCATAGAAAATCCTCAAACCCCTCAAAGAGGAGTCTAAGGACCTGTTGCTTGGACTTGTTATGCGAGTAATGTGCTGCATCCTCGATCGCGCTCTTTTTTTCAAGCACATCAGTATCTTTAGACTCAACACGGCTTTTGCGGAAATGATATACTAAGCGCGAGTCACTGCGATTAGGTAAAAGTTATCGGGCCGAGGAGGATCAAAGTTGATCAGACTAAAGCGGCGGCACTATACAATGAGGAAAGGTTAGCATGCATAGGATGCAGAGAAAATGAAGACAACTTGAAAGTAAAGAGAGAAGCTCTTTTAGAATTAGAGCAATGCTTTTCCAGAACATAATGTTAATTGAGTAACTCCCACTACAGTTATGTGTGTACCAGCTAACTCTATATCTGCTGCTTGTTGCAAGTAACATTAATCAAATTAAGCAATAGTAGGACCTTTGCGAAAAACACACCGAAAAACCTGGTCGGGCACAGAACCGTGTTTCCAGGTGTGCCCAGAACGTCAAGAAGGAATTCATACACGTGCAAATATCTCCATAGGGCTCGTATGTATTCGAAATAAAAAGGTATTGCTTAACACGGATCGCCACTATGTACGGAATGCATAAAATGCAGTTCAATCAGGAATAGACCAAAAGAAGCGACAAATGGAAGGCGGGGGTAGATACGGTTGTGGTAGGATATCGACAACATGGCTACCAAACATACCGTCTAACGGTATATAGGGTCCGGTAGAATATTAAACATTACACTGCCGTTTATAATGAACTTTACAAAAGGCCTTGAAAACCACAGGCTCGGTGACAGCGGCTACGCTATCGTTTGGTTTCGATAGTCCCCTGAAAGTAGAGCACATGCTTCGTGAATGACTTCTCGTATTCCCCGACCACACTTTGTAATATATAAAATACACAGGACTATAATGAACGGTGCTTTCTATGTCCAATTAGTATCTCGTTCTGATTTTTTCAGCTCTTTAACCAGATGAAAATATGTCCTGTAGAATATCGTTTTCTCTTGTCCAATTGCAAAGTTGAAAAATATATAGGCAGATACTATACGGACGTCCATATGTGCTATCTACATTTACTCAATTGCGCCGGCATTGTTTCCGCCATCAGTTGACATCGGTATACAATCATCAACTAAAATTCCTTGTAGACTCCTAGCTACTTATGATCCTACCTTTTAAGAACGGTTCCTATTCACGAAATTCAAGCTCATGCTTATAGTTTATTAGCAGAAGCAGCATTAGTGCACCCATCATTAGCAATCACTTCCCATTTTTTCGATTACATTTACTACCACTGCTACATACTTGGTAGTGCCTTCCTCTTATTTACTACCACTTTAATTAAAGCATTTGCCTCAAAATCGCTATTCCACGGGAAAACGTGTTGCTGTTAATGATGTTCCAGTTATTTCTGCTGGAAGCTATGACTGTTTCCTTCTCTTTTCTTCATTCCCGCAATTAGTCTCTGTTATATCTGTATGTTGCCTCAAATAGCCCCGTTAAGTTTCTGTTGAAGTTTTCGTAAGAGAAAAAGTAGGGAAAATCTCATGTTCAAACTGAAACGATGCGTCAGGGCCGAGTGAGCAGAACTAGAAGGACGGAGGACCCATGTTGCGTACTTCCTTTTTTTTTCGCCCATTATTTCAACGAGAATGTTTATTTTATTCAGAGGTAATTTTAGGGAACTGACGATTTAGTTTTCAGTCTCCTTTGATACGGAATCATCCTCCGTCTAATGTTAACCCGTGACGTGCGCACGGGAGACCAGACAATCCATTCGGGTAGTCTGTAGGATGCGAATTGATGAATCTATGTACAGTTCAAAGTAAGGCGTAACAGGGGACTAATGGTACGTTGTTGCAAGTATCCAGCAGCGATAAATTCGAAAAGAATTTTTCAATATCGAGTAGACTTGATCCAATCTTATTTGTCGGCCTCCTTGTGTAGATAGAGGTGCAGTTGCTGCTACCAGATAGGAGAAACGCATGATACAGCGTTAGGAGCCATCGCTTCGTTCATTACTCACTAATAGTACAAAAATAGATATTTGTTTTAAAGTGCGAAAGCGACTTCAGATCTCAAAATCAAAATTTAATCCCGTGCTCATGTACTCGTAGCATTTACAAAATTAGTTGATGTCCAGTTGGATGTTTTGCGCTATCGACGATAGCAAAGTGATAGAATATGCGGTTGAAACAAAAACATTTTGGTGCGGAAATTATTAGGAACATTGCAGATGAGTAGTTTTTCTATGGAGCCCACTGTACTAGACAGGGGCTGTGTCATTTCGAATAGCTAGTTGCTCTACTTTGTCAGTGGCAATCTTCTGGACGCTAACTTCTCTTGTGCCCTGCTTAACTTCACTATTATGCCCCCCACCCCCACCCCCACCCCCACACTTATTCGTATTAATTGAGAAAGCAGATTTTATGTTCACATTAGCAGACTTAAAGGGCTAATGCGAGTTTCAGCTAGGGCCTTTATTAGGCTATCCTTCGAAAAAGCTTCGTTCGCTAGACAAAGAAGCCTACGTCTGTGAGGGACATAGTTACTCCTATTTGTTTAACGTAAACTAATATTGTTACACAGAACCACAGTACCACAACAGCTCTGCGAAGCGATTTTGAAAAGCGTGCGAACTCAGCCTGGATATGGTGCAAGGGCGGTACCTTGGACAAAACTAAATGACACCAGCTTCGTTCCCATGTCGTCTTGGATGAACTGAATAGAGATATAGTAAAAAAAAATATGCAGGATCATATGCGATGAAGCTTTGATCATAGTATTCCAAAAAATAGCTGATGTCTTGGCAAGATTCATTTGCATTACTTTTAACTCTGTTTTAAAGTCAATGGTGCGCGGTCTCGTTAATTTGCGAAGTCTGTCTGGGACCAGGACGGCATCTCGTGGTTACCCCAGAAAAGCAGAACACTATCTCTTAACTTTTCACAGAGAAAAAAATCCATTGATGTTAGTTAGAATTTTTTAGCAGTGACTAACTACCTGGCCTATGCCAGCGTGGGTTCACCAAATTGAGACTAATGTGAACACAGTTACTTAACGTAGTAAACTACAGAACATAAATCTGCAATAAGTGCTCTTGTATATTATTCCCATTTTTCATCTGCTGTTAGTCAGGCGAATTATACAATTCTACTTAAAAGACGTGTTCAATGAGATCACGCCTGCAAATTCTGGATTGATGTGATGTTGATCCCCTGTCAAGATTAAAAAACGTCCTTTACAACAAGTGAGTCTTTGATCTCAGAGTACTTCAGGGTTCATAGCTACGTTATTAATCTGGACGACACTTGAAAAACGCTCACGGTTGACACGGAATAGCGACTTTTTCATCATCTCTACTTATGTTCTATTATCACGTCATCTGAGGCAAAAAAAAAAACATAAAATTCTAGCGCCCAGTCGTAAATCCCGCAATCACTACGATAACAGCGGACTTCTATTCATGAATTTATCGAAACGTATACAATGAATCAAATCTTATGAGATCTAGCAGCCGTAGCCGTTTTATTTACCCATCTAAGGAGTAGCAACCTTGAACTATGTGCATGGTGGGACTGCGATGCTACTATGGGTTTAAAATGAAAGTTGGACAAAAGAGATAGATTTTATTTATTGTTTTTGAAGCTTAAGCAAGTAGCATTACAGAGATAGACACGTAAGTTGTATGCAATGAAGAATTTTGCGGCTTGCATCAACAGACAAGCCAGACATCCTTTAGGAAGTCATTTTGAAAAAAGGTTGAAAATAATCTTGCAGGAAATTTACATTTATTTGCAGGATAGAATAATACCAGTTGTAGAACCCTTGTTCGGCGTCAGGAGATAACCTAATTAGCTAGAAATGATCTTTAGTTAAAGAACTCATAACCTATCCGCAATATGAACCACGCAATCGTATAGGTTCAAACTCCCGTTTAGGACGCACACGCAAACTTTCAGAATATAAATCGGTCCCGCGCAAATGACGCATTTAGCAGTAAATAAAAAAAAATTAATTTTTCTACATGTTTAACAATATTAGGTCGATCAAAACCTGGCGAAATTGGTCTACACAAAGAAAAACTTGTGCGGCAGTAAAAGAGATTATACATTAATATTATTTACTATTGTATTTTATGAGCGTGTGATCGTGTTCATGTTCAGCTATTTAAGCCAGATTATCTACCGAGGTAAATCAGTCCTGAGTGCCTAAGCTGGCTTTTTTGACGACGATGAAGGAACAAAATGAAGAACAAAGAAAGCTACTGAATAAAACTACAGAGCATCTTCATTATCGACAAGTTATCCATCTCCTGTGACGTATACAAACGCGAGGCGCAGATCCCAAAATTGAATGCTATGTAGATCCGTTGATATTTAATGTGCGAAATATATAAAAACAATAGATGACTATGGCTGATTTGTATGTATCTAACTTAACATACACGATTCTTATGTATTCGTTCTAGTAACGAGTTAATTTAAAAACGCATTGACCTGCATTAATGGGGTGACACAAATGACAAAGGAAAGTTCAACCGATACTATCTGAGCGTTCGGTGATCAAAATTACTCTTGACATACCTTAACATTCAGTGCCAGGTAGAAGTGAATCAGGGGCTGGAACTTAGCTACGGGTGCGCATTGCATGACCTACTCCATACGATACAAACGCTAGCTAATAGTGCAACATGTAGTTAAACGCTATCATGTAAAAGTGACATCGGGATTTCTATAAAAAGTCTATGGAAAACGAGTGTGCACGGCCTTGTCTGCGCAGCGATTCCACGCCTTAGTACAACAACAACAACAACAACAACAACAACAGGCGTACGGAGACGCCATTAGCGTGCACATAACCTTCAACAGAAAGGATGTCGCGAACGACGGCCGGCTCGCTTTTTTGGGCGAGACGTTGAAAAGCGACAGCCCCTTGACAACATTCGCCTATTGTTTATATTATTAGTGTTCTATAGAGTTACAATATATTTCGCCTGGGGGCAATTCCTAGACGTTTGCCGCATTTTGTCTTCAGGGACAAATTCGATCGAAGTTTTAGTGCCACTTTTAAGTTGCGTGTCTGTTTACGGTATACTTTAACTTACGATGCGCAGATTTACAGGAACTGCGATAAGGAAAAAATTTGAGTATGAATTGCAAGTGGCAGCTATAGGAACAAATAAAATATTTCCGATTGTTACACTTGAACAAAAAGTTTCCTCGAAAATAACATTACGTATATTTATTATAGTCCCGACCGTTCGCTCCCAATGCGATTTTTCCCGCCAGAACAGCATTTTCTTGTTGATTTGGGCGACTGCATAGCTTTTAGAACCTCTATATGAATTTGCTACCGATATAGCCTCTCCTTGATCTAAGATGATATATATCTCTTTAGATCAAGGGAGAAACGGTGGATTAAAAGCTCTCGCAGGATAATTTGCAGCATCGTCGATACTTTCTGCTCCTTTTCACGTTTTTACGCTTAACGGGTATTATCGGTAACGCAAATCAAGGAACTAAATCGATGTAACTGGAATATCTGTAGCCTAAGCTAGTTTCGATTCTAAGGAGTTCAATGACCACCCCTTATCGGTAGCTGTTCCAGCTCGATCTGATTCCAATGGCCTACGTTCGAGGTGAATTATGTTTTAACGCAAAATTCGTTAGCCATCTCGCGTATGGATTCTACATTCAAAAAAACAGATAACTCTTAAGTATCATGTCAAAGGCTGTCAAAGCTCAGCCAGGAATGGGCTTTTCGAACGTTACTAAAATGCCTATGAGAAAACAATTGAGGAACAATCGTTTGTCGCTTTACCGAAGCTGAATACACAAAGTCAGCATGCGGATTCGACAAGTTGGAACTTAAAACGAACTCCATAATATTTTACTGAAACCATTACATCGCGATATTTCGAGAACGTTTGCTTGGCTGCATTGTTGCAACATTATATAGAATTCCTACCAGTGGAACATGGCGAGCGTAACAATTTACGATCTCGAAAAAAAGACTGCCTTATTGCAACAATTCACAGAAACATTATCTGTACCCTGTAAAAGCATCCATTGCCTGTGTTCTAACTGTAATTAAGTGTACGGCTAAAGTGCATAAAAAAAAGGACAGTTCACTTGTCTTGTTCTCTCACACCCTGTTAAACGAACCCGACTTGTCACCTCTTATTCGTTTTGTCTGGCTGTTTCTCAGCCTACCGGGCCCCATCATCTGAGCGGGACGAAGAGAAGACTCGTCCTGCCTATCCAGGATTTGCGTAAGCTGGAAAATCAGGCAGCAAAACGGCCGATCCTTGTACGAGGCAAAAGTTTCTTAAGAAGCGACGCTGCAGCGTGAGATGGCGAGATAAACTAGCGTAAAACTCTCCTGTTTTTTATTTACCCTAAGGAATTGCCTTTATTTCAGGATCCCTTTTTCATACTCGTCAGACCTATGTCCCGTCAGACCTATGACTCTATGTCCCGGAGGGGTACACGGTGCGATAATCGCGTTATTGATACATGTTCGAAATACTGTAATTAACTAAAATGACCAAGCATGAATAAGACATTCGACGTTGGCTAACGACCCATTTACAATAGATACGTCAGTCAAAAAAGAGGCTTAGGTAATCCCTATAGTGATTTATATTGAAGCAGTAACTAAGCTCTTATAGTTTGCTTGTTGTTTAAGTACGGGGCTACGACAAAATAGTGATCGACGCATCCAGTTCGAAGAGAAAAGCAGAATTATTACTCGACAATTGTAAGTAAATCCTTTTAACCCACTATATGTTTTCCGTTCCACGCAGTCAGCAAATAGGATTTATAGAACAAACCGTTTTTAGCTCATGTCACTCATTAATCATCAAAGCATAGTCATAGAGAAGAGAGACTGACTCCCTGACTATCCGAGACCTCCGAGAGTCTCTACCCTTGACCCCACATTATAACCGTTCCCCGAGTAGTTTGCCTAATGAAATTTATGCGTTCTACTCTCCCCTTATTAGTGTCGTCGTTAATACTACTATCAGCACTTTGCTTGACTTTTTCAAATGTTAAGTCCCTGCAATTTCATAGATGTGTCTTAGATGCGAATGCTATTGCCAGTAACTGAACTAAATAAGCATGTATTAGAATAATTGAGGTACTACGGTAGCTTTCCGACCTGATAATTTTTATAGCTACAGCATCTGTGATTTGTTCGCTGACGACTGACATAGCTAGCACCTTC
Organism: Varroa jacobsoni; assembly: GCF_002532875.2. NCBI lineage: Eukaryota > Metazoa > Arthropoda > Arachnida > Mesostigmata > Varroidae > Varroa > Varroa jacobsoni. The sequence goes on along the minus strand of NW_019212946.1, from coordinate 219,256 downwards.
GTATTTGCTTATACATATATGTAACACTGTCGAAACAACTGTGAGCTCTTCCATGTTTATTGATTATAATTGATCTATACTTGATTATAATGAAAATATCGCCTCTGTATAATCAATGCGATTTGCAACTTTTATTTCTTCACATCCTTAAATAAATCACTCGCTTTCCTCACTCTCTTAAAAAAAAGATACGTTCTTAGATAAAAATTCTTAACTATTAGTTAGAGCAAATTCGTTGGGCCAGCTCGATGAAAACGGAATTACAGTCCTTAAACTAATAATGAAACTGTCAATTCGAAGGAGCTGATAAACGCTCAATGTCATCTCGAGCGTCTCACAAGTATGCTTACTTTTGAGTCCCTCCATCTTCGAGAAATTTACGGATAAGTATCTACTGCTGGTGACCTCTAATGGATTCGCAGTAAACAGCCGACGCTGTTCTTCGGGTTGTGTAGATATATTTCAAATGAAGTTTTTATCGTAGGCAATGTCCGTAGACCCCTAAGCTTTTCGATAGTGGACAGGGAAAAAGACAAGAAGGAGATCTTCGATGACGGCTGCCTCTACTGTGCCGAAAATACAGACTGAAGGCGGTCATCGTTGTAAGGCCTTCCCCCATCCTCTTCGTCGCGAACTGAGTTGACACGCGTTGCCATTTTATTTACGTAGGTCTTCAGCTTGACGGTTCCATTTACCATGGTAACGAGATAGATATATCTTAATTAATCGTTCTTGACTTAGCAGATACACTAGCTTCACTACAGACGCGTTTCTGTAGCCTCTTGCAAACTAATTCAGTGATAGGGTCAGAAGGCTTGATATGATTTGCGCCGCGTTCCTATTCGCATTAACGCTGACAGATGGGCCAAGTTCACAGCTGACGCAGGAATTGCCTCGACGTATAAGCCGCTCAGACTTACGTATGCATATAGTTAAATCTGCTGAACAGCATATTTTGCCCCTGTTAGATACCATGGGCTTTTTGAGATTCAACAAGTATGCGGAAGCAGAACTGATATGGCCCCACCAAGAGAACGTGGGAAATCATGAATAGTTTATGGAATATAGGTGCACATGTGGAACTTCCTAATACGCAGTGAAAATTAATGCTGAACTGAAATTAGACGCAAAACGCGAATAGAATACATCGTTTTGAGGCCACCAGTTTGGAAGCGTACAATCGCACGACCCTAGATGACTAATTGTGCGGAATGTCCATAATGTGTTTGTGTTTTTTGTTACTAGGACTTGAGCTTTGAACACCTAGAACATCAAGTGATGCATAATATGAATCTATAATAAGCATACAGTTGTACATTTTTATTAAATGCATTACTGCTATTTAATGGTCGTACCTAGCTTCTCCTAAACAACTGCCGAAACCGCTAATTTGACTTTATCATCGTTCATCACGGACTGATTCGCTGTCAGTTTGTAGTAGCCGAATATTCCAAACCGTGACGCCGATTATGTTTTTTTGGGAGTTGGAACGTTTCGTAGAACAGTTATTCAACATGTCCAAATGTTTAAAATTTTACGGGCTATCGTCAGCGCTTCACTTTACTTTAATAAACAGCATTTCAAAATGGCTTGACTTAAGGCGAGCTAATCAATACGGTCAAGCCAACACTTTCTCAATATATTGGAATTACTCATAACTAAGCATAAACAATGCAAAAAGAAACAGCACAACACCATTTAAATATAACAAGCATAACTACTTTTCAAAGATAATTGGCCAGTATAAGTCAAAGATCGAGCTTCTTCCAGGTGTAAAATCTCTAGTGACGTGACCTATCTCGCGGACGTCTGAGCTGTGGCGGCGGTGCTGGTCGCAACGGTAAATTATAATAGCTATGCTCTCACGGGGGAAGGACGTGTTTGACGGAGCCTTTTGCCCATCTTATTTAGCATTGGCATGCAACTGCGAGTGACCCCTAGTCGCATTCGGCCTACCCCTTCTTAGAGACTATTAAGGTCCGCGTAAGAGCTGTACCAGTAGCGAAACGCAGTTTCAAATTGGATGGAGGTAAACAAACCAAATAACTAAGTCGATAACAAACCTCTTTCGTGGGAAACACAATGAGTTGTTGGTCATCCAATTTCGGGCGGCTCGTTTACGGGTTTTCCTAATTTTGATCGAGAACATTCCCTTTTTGGTGAGATCCACGTTGGTAGAAATCGTTTTTGTCGTCTAGACAGCAAATTTTCTCAGTGATCCCCCATTACAGTATCGGTCTACTATGGAAATTATCAAAAAAGACCTGTTCGTTGCTCTCGCTACGAAATAAATACAAATGTTACGAAGATTTTCCCACCTAGTCAGGCTACCAGCGAACCCCTCCTGGCGGCGAGTGAAATGGGCAGGATTATTCAGACCCGACCTAGGCATTTTTAGGGATATATGTCGCTATGAAAACCATAGAGAAAGACTTCGACAGACAATTGCGTGAAATCAAGTTGGAACTCGGCAATCGAGACATAACGAAAAAGAGTGACTATGGGTTTTTCCAATACAGATTAGATCTCGCTACAAATGCTCAAAGATTGGGAAAGGAATAAGCCTGAGCAGAAATTAAATATAGTGCTCAGCTGTTACATCTAACATTATATGAAAATATAGGCGTTTGTAAATGTTCCTAAAAAAAGCCGAGAAAAATGACAGGGAGACACTGGTAAGAGGGGCCCCTAACGCGGCACTAACCGATATGAGGAGCCTTAAAATGGCTGGAAGGGGCCAAAAGGTGAAAAAGTAGTTAGCCGATTGGTGCATAATTCTAAATAACGATAGCGCTTCATTCACAGGCACCAGCCGAGTTATATAGCACGTCGACAAACTTGTTGGGGATATGGTCAGGGAAACAGAACCTCTAGAGGACAAAGATTACTCCACAGGATGTTACGTTCAACCCCAAATTAAGAAAACCAGATTGATACATTCTGGTCAACACAGAACATCCAACAGCCACAAACGGAAATACAAACGGACGGTACATATCAGGTCTAGCAGAAAAGCCTGCAATGAAATGTAGGGAGAAGGAACACACGAGAAAGCGGCATAGGAATCGTAGAAGCACAGCTTCAGAAAAAAGGAAAAGATTTAGGGAAGAGGTAAAGAGAAGCGTAAACAGAAAGCGGAACAAATTACGCAAAGAGGGGTTACTGTGCTGACAACGACCACTGAATCATCTGTTGAGGGCTTATCAATAGTACCAATTCAACCCTCACAATTACTGTCAGTCTCATAACGTCACCGCTCTAAGGCTGACAGAAAAAAACAAAGAGAGCAACCAATCATAGCATACGAACACCATCTCAGGGCAGAAGTTGAATTAAGGAACGAGTCAGAACCTCTATCAGCCTACGCACCATTGGTGCCCTTGAACGCCAGTGCCGGTGCTATGGCTTGTAACAGCCAAAAGAAAAGTTACGAAAAAAAGTAGGCATAACCGTTATGATGTCTGGCTGAGGGTCTGGATGTGAACACTGCTGCAATCGGATAGTTTGGCAAAGACTCTGCGATATACCCAAAATAAGGTGAAAACTAAGCTTGCAGGACTTAATGTTGCACTGATGTTTCGAAAGTCATCACCAGCGTGAATCCAGCAAGAGCCTAATTAGCAGAGCATAACTCGACATAAGCTTTAATGAAGTACTCCAGGCTCCGTTGCTATCCCACCGAATCAGGTCTCATTGCTGTTTTCGTAGCAGGTTCAACTAACTCAAATAAACGTAACTTTTCATGCATTTTTCCATTAAATTTGCATGTATGGATAAACACAATAACTCATAGGGTTTAATGCAATCGCACCTGAATTTTGAAATTCTTTTTTTTAATATTAGTCTATAAAGCATTTGAGATATTGCATTACCACCAGCGCGACACGTACACAGTACTGCAGCCTTCATATTTTATCAGTAAATATTCGCATACGGAGTGTTCCGAACCACACAGGGGCTGATGTTACGACAGATATTTGAGGAACATCCCTTGGGGAGCTTCTGATGCCTCTGTTGGTTGGATTAAATCAATTAGTCTATGGAGGGTATCGGTGGACCCGATGTTGAGGCTAACAACTGTACCATAGCACTCGTTCGGCGACATATTTGGGGTAGCTAGTGTTGTTCGAGACGCTTTTTTAATGAAAGTTGACCTTAACTTAGATACGACGTTTTTAAGCATTAGCTAGTTTTGTCTTACAGGTTTATTTGTTGTTGAGCTGTAAGTATATTGGTGCGATCCCCGGTAAAGTTTTGAGCTGAAGGTTGTATCATTACACATACAGTGGAGTGTTTTATGTTCACTTTCTAGGGCATACAAAAAACAGACGCCTACCTTCCGTATATATCTGCTGTATTATCTTTTTTGTCGCCTTTATATACTGATTTTGCGTCTTGATGGCAGTGGCGTCTGTGTGGCCATCACGTCTCTATTCTAGCCAATGGGGAGTGCTTTGACTTCTCACGGTAATACTGTCCCCCCTTGGTGGAGGTAGTCCCCCATCCTGGCAGCCGCACTTTTCCCTGCCAGCTTTTATTTAACTTAAGGAGACTTAGATATTTTCTCAGTTAGAAAGCTATTTCCTGGCTGTCGCTGTATAAAATAAAAAAGCATATACGTATATTGCGCACCTCGTCTACCTCCCATAGTATGTAGACGTAAATGTGAATGAATAGGTGCCTATATAATTTCCAATACAATACATTACTTGGCATTTGCCTCTTATGGCTCTCCTATTTACAATCGACGTGACTAAGCAACAAAATAGGTTCTAGCGCCTATTCTGTAGAAGTAGGTGAGCTTAGACCTTTTATTATTTATTATGTCGGTAATAATGTCGCACTATGATACGCTATTAACAGCTCCTCTTGCGGCAGGAAAGGAATCAATGGCCGAATAGTGCACGACTCCGTTCTGCCTATTGGCTTCAGGTGGCGAGAAAATTGGACGAGAATTTCATGATAACTTAAAGGTAAAGATACAAAGGGCAAATTTGGTCATTCGTCCAAAATGAATAAGTAGCAGGCATAAATGAAAAGATGCTTCTGCAGAAACTGAGTTGTAATTATCTTTACCTAACACAGGTACGCATTACGACCGGCATGCTTTTTCTGACGGCCCAGATACATAAATACGTCTCGAGCGTATCTATTTATTGGCACCAATCTTCTTATACTCAGCATTATTTCCTGCCGGCCACTGATTCGCCCCATGCCGAGCATGTTATTCTCGATTGGAAATCAATGCTCCCTTTATAGCGAAAGAAATAAATGCAAATGTTCACCTTGAGTCACACTGCTCGGTCAAGCAATGGTAATAAACGCAGCAGTAATAAAGTGGTGGCAAGCTTAACAGTAGCCACAATATAGCGACGTATAAGCCGACAAAAACCCATTGCGACAGGTAATGTATGGAGAGACCGATTACGTAACGACAGTAGAATACGACTGAGCTTCGCCCAGGAAGGGTAGCCGCTGCAGCAAAAGCAACAGTAATGATCTTTTGTTCACAAAAGGAGAAATGGATGATTGTGTGGCAGCACTAGCAGCAACAACGTGCATTACCACCGGCCGCAGCATCAGTACTGTGTATTACGATCTACTTATGTTAACGTGCCCTATACGATACATGATAACGTAGCATGCAAAAAAAAGCAACTAAGTCCTAATCAATCAACGCAATTACTAGCAGTAGAAACAATAACAAAGGTAGCGCACGATACGTTTGATTAGTACCCTCTCGATTCTAGTATCTGTCGTCGTAGTTAGCGTCTAGGTATTGCTAAGCGTCTTTTTCAACAAGGGACGGCCTATACGTTTATTAGCTATAGGCTATCAATGGAACACTAAAGCTACTCGTAAGCCAGGTGCACGGCTCAATATTGTGCTTCGGAAAATCTCAGAAATGGAGGCAAATTCAACTAATCGACATGTTCACACCCAGCCATGTTCCGTCTTCCAGTGAAATATAAGTAGAATGAATATCTAACGTATACGTCGTAGTTAGTGCAACACGTAGTAGAAGTAGCTCACGTTCACACAACCGCTCTCAGAGCTATGGCGTTGTTTCTATAGGGAAAGACCATTATGTTTTCAACGTACTTGTTTATTTAAGGAAAATCGAGACAGTGCACCTAGAAAGACTAACCTCGTCATCTTTCATGTTTGAGATAAAGGTATATATGTATGCTATATGAACTGTAAAATGCCTCAGATGCGCTTGCTTTTACCTGTCAAGGGCCAACGGGTGTTTAAGTCGTATAGTAAATCGTCTCATTAGACAATTCCAAAAAAATCTAAATTTTCAAGACGCGATAGGAGGAGGCGGTTTATGACTTGAAGTTAACTGCTGTTAAGTTAACTGAAGTTAAAGGTGGACTTCCAAAAACAATCCGCCTTCTTTTCTATACATGTATAGTGCGAAAACCATCACAACAATATGTTAACCTATTATTATGTGTGTTAATCCACTCATCTTACTGGTGTGAGAGAATATGGTCTATTTATAAGAGCCAATTCATCATTCATTAGTGAGCAAATTGTTCAATAACAAAATTTTAACCGGGCCTTTAACACACATACTGCAAATGAGTGTTCCCTCGAAAGAAAAATAGTCTGATTGGTTTTGTCTAATTCAAATGGTCAAGGTTGATCCTACCGTTTCAGTCTGCAAGTGAATCCGCCAGACTTCGAAATTGAATAAGCTTTGAATCGTAGGAGGCGAAATTTCGGCGGTGATACTCACACTTTCCAGTAACTAATGACGAGTAAAAACTGGTTGAGTTTCCTTTGACATGAATTGTCTCAAATGGAAGAACGTGTTTTAGCCGCAAAAGTCAGCGCTTAGCGGTTTAGTTTTTGTTCCTTGAAGGCCACAGCGCTAGGGAAGTACATCGAAGACTGGTGAAAATAGATAAGGATTCTTTAAACGAAATCACAGTACACGAATGGTGCGAACATTCCAAACACGAACTGGATTGTTTAGGACCAAAAAGGAGGCGGCTAAATATCGGGACCCAAGAGGTAAGGATGCACTGTCGCAACCGAGAAGGCTTTTCTCGAATGTAAAACTTGCTCTCTAAAGGTCTGCTTCCCAAAACTGCGATTCCACACGTAACATATTGCAAAATTATAACGCAAACGCCGAAGATATGGAAACTGAGTAAAAAATAGATCTCCCGTAAATTAACTGCAGGTCGGTTACAAATGCGTGTGGCGGGCGTGCAATCTGCGAAATTTTAATCACTAAAAAACCGCCTAGAGTGTACTGTTGCCATAGGCAAGGCCTGTTTCAGTCTTTATTGACACTGGAGAGGCCAGGCGAAACAATGAAGAGGCCCAGGAGAAAAATTCCGTTTGGTGGAAGCGTCGAGTAGGTTCGGATATAAGATACTAGAAGTACTCGCAGTGGACATTGCAACTATGAAATACTTGTCGAAAATGAAGCAAGCATGGGATCCATAGATCGCTGGCACGGCAATCGAAGTAGTCCAATTCCTTGAAGGCAACGCTAGACATTGTCGCCGCGTTTCAACAAATTTTTATATTAACCAAAACATATGCCACTTTGGATTAAAATGCCTATTCTTTATTGTGCCTACGGGGCTTTCGATGTTCCAACGCTCATTCTAGCCCAACTACTTCACAAATTCAAAGTTTGCCAGATTTGTAACAGCCTTACATACACAACAGTAGTTCAAAGCGTCTCGTCAATGATCTAATCTAGTGAGAGTTATTTCTGAACTAAGAAACCCTGCAGCAGTACAAGCTACAGCCGTACAAAGGACAAAGCCATATCATAAAAGAAATTAGAACTTCTTTGCATTCTTAGCACATCTGTGCAAGCTCAGTATTAATAGAAGCATTTTTTATGCATTTGAAGAAAACGTTTTTCTTTCTATCTATAAAAAATACTACAAGCTTTGACTAATATATGTATGATCTGTCCTTATAAAAGTGAAAGAAAATAAAACAATATTGCAACATAACAATTGATTTATGACATTAATATAAGCCTATCCAGGTTATACATACAAATATGGATATAGGGCCGGCTGAAATGAGAAAGACGTATCGGCAATAGTTATACACTTGATCAGGCTATAAAACAAGCTACTTTTAGGATGTTTGAAGAAGCTTGATTTCGGTGGCCCGATTAAATTTTTTGACCTTTTTCAATGACTGCGTGCGATTACGGATTTACGGATGGGTTGACATGAAACTGACAGTGGTGAAGGAAAGCTCGCTGCAGGCGACAAAAACAAGACTTCGACATCGAGAAATAGCTACTATCCGATCCGTTCGAACGAGACTAAGCGCCAGTAAGGTGAAAAGCTTTTTTGATACTTCAAATTAACAGTTTACTGAATTGCAAATCAGTATATGGCTGAAAAAAGAGGAGAAACAGCTTCAAATCAACAACAGACAAAACACAAACATATCAGATCGTTAACGGGGTAATCTCACCTGAATAGAGTTAGCATGCCGTGGAAATGTTCAAGAGGTCATATGTCATACGAACCAGACCGATGATCTCTAACTAAGTTAATTTACTTCTCAGTTCTGTTAAGACTAAAGCAACAGATCGTCTTTACTTCTTCTCGGACGAGAAAATATCTGCATTTAATATAAAAGTCAACCGCGGAAACGATAGCCGCCTCGCCCACAAGTTAGTGGATGTACCTATTGCGAATAAGAACAGTCTTCCGGGCAGCTTTTCAACTCCAGCGAATCATACTTCTTCTAAAGAAACAAGCGTATCATCAAGGAAGATTATCTGTACATTTTGCGATCTATTCTCCAGCCGCGGATAGCTTCTATCTGAAGAAATGCCCTACGTCACCCAGCAAGTGACAACAACTAGTTAGTCAGTATAGGGCTAACTCTGCTTAAGGAAATGAGCGCGTCTACAGTAAGCATATATATAGCCGCAGTATAGCCCCGACTTGAATTCGCTGGACGGTCGGGGAAGTCGTTAGGGGAGCCAGTGAAATGGCGACGTCGATTAGCTCATTCATACAACGAGACGGTGTTTGCATCTTTGCAAAGGAAACACTTCCGACGAGCCTGTAGAGGGTCTAGGTTCCGAATTTAGGTTGTGATCACCTTGCATGGTACTCATATTGGATGGGTGTAATCGTCAGAAGTGATATGTCTAGTACATGCAGAAAACGTTGCCTGAATGTCACTTTTGTCCGGATAGAGCCGGAGTTTTTTTTTAGGAGAGAAACAACTCCCGACCATTTTGCATATGGGTCAATATTACTGCTTTTGTATATGTAGGTTGTGGGAGTCCATATATAAGGTTACCACTTTTAGGGCCATTTGGCACGACACAGTTCTATCAGGTAAGGTAAATAATTGCCTAAAATATCATACATAGACGGGTAGCTACCAGCCAACGCTAATACAGGCATAGGTTGTAATCCCGTGTAACACCGTGAGTGCAACTTAATCATATGCATTTTGCTGAACGAAAACTTACCCGCTGCGATTTATTACGATGAGCGTATTTTGAGCAGGTCTCCTAATGAAAGAAACGGTAAAGCACTCCAAAGTAAGCGTTTGTATTGTGCTGCTGTTTGGTAGAAAAGACGTCTAGATGATTATGACCGATATAGATAATCTTCGTAAAGGTTTCGCAATGAATATACGTTTGCCCGACCAGGGAAAAATACATTTATATGGAGTATTAAATTTTCGGAAGCCTATATTGTTTATAAAGTCCAATTTAAATAACACGAAGCAAACGATTCCAAATACGCGTTGCTGCACCTCGTCAGGTCATCGCTATCAGCAAAAAGTGAATGAAGTAAATCAACGAATAACCGCTGTTGATAAGATGAAGCTTTGACACAGAATATATGATGAACCGTAATAGTATATAAAATACTGAGATCACATAGCTCTCTTCGGGCCAATAAGTCCCGAACATATCCAACCTCCGTTGTAGACGCCAATTCCCTTTACGCACAGTCTCTCATTATGAACTATTACTATTAAAATGGCATGATTTGTGAAATCCTCAAATTGACAGAAACATATTTGAAAACGTAACGTAATGTCCTACTTATGGCTTCCGTCTGGCAAAATCCCTATGCAATTAAACGAGTTGTTTTAACAGACGAGTCTCGTAGAACTTAAATTTTCACAGTGCCGAGTAGTTTCGATTTTCCAAAGAGGACCCATTTCCAAGCTGTGAATTTGCGCGGGTGTTTACGGATCATCAGCAGCCATACGCTCGATTCTAGTGGGGGAATAATGAAGATGTGCGCACGTGTGTGATCCACTGATCTTCACAATATGTTTCAGTTAGTGAAACTCTTACCACCACCTTGTAGATACTGTCTTTTAATGGCCCAATGCTAAACACGCTTGTGGGCAATTTTTCATATCTGCTCTGAGGAAACCTGCTCTGCACACTTACCGCCCTCTCCTAAGGACTGCGTTTTGACCTGTCGTATTCGACTAAAAATAAATAGATAGATAGATAGATAGGTTAAAAACTCTTTAGAAACCTTTAAAGAAAGACCAAAACGTGACCGAGAAGAGCTGATCAAACGACAAGCCTCTTCGTAAGCGCGCATCACTGATTCCAATTCAGTAGATGCTTATCAATCTTTAGTCGTATTCTGTTCCTCTTAGCGGTACACATCAATTAGCGATTGACAGTCTTTTTGTTTATTATTAGTTATACGTTTTGTGTAACGGGTGTGCGTCTTGGTTCTAATCAGACGGGCGTTTGAGCCCTATAGAAAAATCAATGCAATTTAGAAGCTTTATATGTTGTTTGTAACACCTGTTCGATGCGACCTCGATCAACTTCTAGACGTATGTAAATTGCGCGTAGTATAAGAGCTTTGCATTTACCCGCGAATAGTTCTGTTGTTTTTATATTATATATAAAAGTTGATATTATTATAGAAATAGTCTCTGTGAAAGCCCTAAAGCCTAAGCTGTGTTCGGCTTTAATTAAACACAACAATCATCTAAAGAATAAGCACCAATTGTTAGTATCTTTTCCATAAAAAAAAAAAAAAAAAAAAAAAAAAACTATTTTCAACAAAGCGCCTGCTAACACACGCCGGTGTTTGCTACTGTTATCATTTGTCGTCTTCAAGCATCTTCGGCCGAGGTGCCGATCCATATTCAAATGGCGTAGGAGCTGAAATCGTTCGCGCACTAGTATAACAACAGCCATATCATTAAATTAAGAAGTCCATTTTATAGCCTTTTGAGTGTTCGGCCTGTTTAGTGAACGATAACCTTCTAGCTTTCACCTTGGTCGAGCGATTCGGTAGAAGCGCGCACGCAAGGCCTGTCCCTCCACAGTTTTTTTTCCTACTAATACCGATGTTTGTGATTTGACAATAGACGGTCACATAGTTATCACTGTGAAACGTCGATTGTTGCAACTATTTTCGTGGTATTTCTTGCCACCACCGGGGCCTGCTGCCGCATGGCTAGCTATGGCTATATAGCTAACTACGAGAAACCCATAGCATTTTATAAAAGCTAGCCTCAGATGAAAAAGTTTAGGATATATAAATCTACTATAAAACAAACATAATTGTCAAACTACATGATACCGATCATGATATTTGAGGAAGATCATCATAACGGCTTGCCACTCGCCAATCGATAACAACACCAACGAGACATTACCATCATCAATGGCGACGCGGATAAATACTCTCTGAAATGTTTTCGTTTCAGTGTGAAAACGTACGCTGATAACGATGATTTGATAGCTCGCCTTATATAACGGGTCATTCTATATCTACATTACGTACGCTGACACGGCCAGCATCTTTCTTGCTCAACATCGACTCTGCGGTGAAAACCGAAAAACGGTTTATGAGAACTAAGCACGATTTTGTTGGCGTTCTAACTCAACATTCCTCGTATTCGTGATTTAAGTTTAACAAAAGTTGGAAACATCACAAAAACTAGGATCTAATATAACAGTCAGCGCTCTGAGTTTCCTTCTGAGCGGAATAATCTGGCTGATTACGGCGTTTTGATCGAGCACCAGCCACCGCGCATTTAAACTGTTTAGTTTAAAAAAGCAGTTTTCATAGTAAAATCACGATCATAGTACGGATATCGGAAATACTGAACGGGACGCACGGCGTAGGCCGTAAAGTTTCAGCGTTGTTGTACGGTCGCTAGACTGGCGTCGGAAGATCGCGGCCATTGTGCTTCAATCAGAGATGACGGGTTTCCAGCACTGTAGCTGTCCACATCGGCACAAATGATTGTATTATATGTAGTTGTACACGAAAGCGAAGCGAAGACGGCCTGTGGCCATCAGCTTTTGCGTTGGGGCTGACATGAGGACTGCGGTAGCTTAACTGTGCTAATCTATCTGGTTTTCACAGCGAACTGGTGGGTTTGCTGGTAGAAAAGAACGGTCGCTGATAGCGAACGGGTTGTTACTAAAGCCTTTATAACTTTGCTGATTAAGCAACAATGAAAAGTGAGTACAAGGATATTGACATGTTTAGAATAGCTTCAGCAATGCAGGCGGAAATCCACTAAAGCAACAGGAACGCGTCGGGGTGAGCTTAACGTGAATGGAATTAGGACCCGGAGAAGGACGGATACGCTTCGACTGCTACTTCTAGATACTGTAGGACTTTGTGAATGTATGTTTTTTCCAAAGACTCCAATTGTTGCTGTTAAGTCACGGGGAAGCAAATCCAACCGAAGATACACACGACAACTTAACTCATGCTCCTAATAGTTTTATTTCTATGTTGATTGCATCGTAACATGTAGATCCATAACAACATGTAGAGCTGGCCGAGCTGATCTATTGACCATACCTTCCGGCCGTTACATAAGAAATCCAAAAGTAATCAATGGCTGTCATTGCATAAAAGCATGATCACCTGTGAGCATGACCATGACCCAACATCGACCATTGCATTGATGACAACAGTTGCCATCTAATCGCTATTCCATATTCCCTTATTACAGAATGCTTTATTTAACTGAACAGTGTCAGAAACTAAGTTAAATAGTGTGTGCTAGCTATTTCCTGCCTAGTAGATCTAGAGATATGCTTAAAAGGTCATAGAGTACGCTGAATGTGCATTAAGAGCCCAGCTTTTCGATTTGGGCTAGAACTAACGGATATCAAATTCGTAATCGTACGTACAAATACACTGTACAGTAACTCGAATGCTATCGCGCCTCGTTGTAAAAACACTAGTCGAAGTTCCTTTGTCAAATAGCAGAAAACAGAAAAATGTCGTAATAGCGCGTTCGTCTCAATTGCAAATCGGCCAACCCGTCTTCTTCGCGGTCTTTCGCGGTTTGAAACACGACCTGAACCAGCTTGACTTCCGTGTACTTAAAAGGTAACTTGATGGATCGTCTTCAACAGGATAGCACTTGTCTAGCTACGCCTTTTTGAACAGGACAGGAGCATTTAGCCTTTATTGATTATATATAGCCTTCCGCTTGGACGCAGACCGACACTTAGCAGGTGACGGTAGTACTGAAATCGATGCGACACTCTCGTTCGTTTGCTTTTTAACGCACCAGATGACACGCGTACTAACTGCATTGACGCATACGAAAATCATCTTCATTGAACCAAGCGAGTTAAAAACGTATGGAGTCCTGGGATAGTGAACGATGCGTATGCTATCATCTCGAAATGGAGGCTTACTGTTATATGCGAGAAAAACGACGAAACGGCATCGAGCCGCGATTTTTTAATTGATCGATGGATAAAGGAAAATTCGCAAGGAGTAGGCAGCACAAACGCACAAGTTCTTATGGAGCAAACGTATTAGTGATTTTGGTCAATTTTTCTGAATGCGTATGATTGTATAGCTGCCAAACAGGATCTGTTTCATTTGGTTTTTTCGATATCAAAAAGGTTCCATGGTTAGTCCAGCTTCCAGTTGTTCCGTCTGTCGTTGCGAAAGACAGCACTTGAGAGCGATGTTAGATCTGGCAGCTTTCTGGCCACTGTGGGAGAAGCGCAGTTTGGCTGAATCTAGCAGAAGTCAGGTCGCGCAAACACTTTCTTCTTCTCCTAGGCGTCTCCTGAATGTAAATAGCCGTTTACAATATGACTCATAGTCGGATTCCGAACGCAGCCGAACAGCCCGGTACGTACTCCTAGAAGCCCACGGCTTGACACACACGCACGCACGTGTCGCTTTCTTTACTCTTCGAACGTTGATTGAGGAGAAGTGGAAATGAACATTAGGAGCAGAATATGGGGGGATGGGAAGCCTTTTCATCTATTCATGGTTGAGGAACCGGGGTTGGAGAAACACGGAAGACGATGATGTCCAGGTGGTGCTGGTCGAGGGAGTCAGCTCTACGTCGATTTAATGAGCACAGATTATAATGATTACGATACAACTTCGTGTATATGGCGACGTTCCTGATTAAGGAAGTTTTCAAGCGAGATGAAACAGCAAACTTATTTGATGTCATGGATTTCAAATGTATATTTTTCTGTCTGAAAGAAAGTGGAAGTTTCGATTTGCACCCCGGACATTGCGTCTATAAATTAGAAAAATTCCCGACGAAACTAAAAGCTTCCGGCGGCAGTTTGCCTGTTTGTCTGCTTGAAACTCTATTTGTCCTCCGGGATATGTCGGATATGCTCTAACATCTCTTCACCCAAAGAGTGTCACAAGGACCCGATATTGTCTGTCCGATGACACAAGTAATCCCTTCTTCTTGTATAGACTTGTACGAAATGTAAATAGAGTAAAAATCTTAGTAAAAATATATAATAATATAATTAGATGTGATATTGTAAGTTTACTACGTAAGCTACCAAACTCTGCACACGAAGCGCACTGTATTGTTTGCTGATGTCTATTGGGACTTATAAAATGTCACCCAAATTAAAGCGATTCTATAAAAAAGCTGTTTTAAAAAAAAATTCGATAAGAACGAGTGTAAAAGTAGGCCAGAGTAAAATGTCAATGTGTGGGCCTATTTAATAGAGAGCTAAAGCGTTAGGGAAAAGCAAGGCAGTGCTGAAAGTAATGTCGACTATAAAACCCTTGGCACGATTGACAAAGCCAATCTACTTTCATGTACTGATAACAGGAAGAGACAGATTGATGAATTACTTGCACCGCATGTTTCTTCGTAACGTATCGATTGGTTCGCTCTCCAAAGAGGATAGATATCATCCACGCCATAGAAAGCTAATCTCAACCACTCAATTATTGTTCATATTCACTTAAGTATCTATAGGTCTCTGTTTCCAAGGCCTCAGCTCATTATAGAACAAGTAGATGGATTGCTTTTTGACCCATACGTAGGCACTCAGGGTGAACTTAATAGCTCATTTTATGCACTTGAACCTGCATGAATTTTCAGATGTTTCGAAATCAACGGCAACTCGACGACGCACAAAATGCCGGTTTCAAATCAAGGAAGATCAACGCCGTTGCTAACGAAAGTTTCTTCGGTCGTAGCGACCGCTAGCAGAGCGTTTCCCATACTTTTTCTGTGCTGTCCTTGCCAAGCAATAGTATAGCAACAAATCCTTTCCCTGGTACAAGCTGGTGTCCTTCTAAGATTCTAACACTAGGCGGTCCTTTAGTTTCAGTTGCTTGAAATTACTTCTACTGAGGATAGCACACACTAGACGTTGGTAAAAAAATATAGCGGAGTATGTTTTTGAAGTCATTTTGAAGTTTACTCTTGAAATATTTCAAATGTTAGTAATTCCATTACGGTAGCAACCGGTAGAGCATTTTGCGAATTCTAGCAAAGCAAATATACACATTACGTAAGACGCTATGGACTGCAGTGCGCTAGCCATACAGTGGGCTAACAAAGGGAGCTTCGCTAATAGTTGGCTAGAAGCAGCCTATGTTCTGGTGTAAAATAAACATTTTTTTGTACTCGTAGCTTTAACTTCGGCAGGCCAAAGATGCCAAGAGCTCGACACTTCGAGGATCCGAATACAAAGCAAGCGTTCGGTAACTCTGGCACCAGGCCCAAACTAGCGGCAGTCGATCTGTGCACGTGTGGCTTATTAGAATGCACATACATGAAGAGCTGCTTACGCAGCAATATCAGGGTATTTAGGCCATCAGGACAATATATGTTCTGCAACGGGTAGAATTCTATCGTTCGATCAAACGCGCAACGAAACCGGACTTCCCGGAACCTTTCGCCTTCCTCGCTAAGGCCAATTCTACAGTGAAAAACATATTTAGTTCTTGTTATACTTATTAGTATGCTTGAAAAAAACCCATATAGTAAACGGATCTCAGCAGGATCGTTCTGTAGTAAACGTTTGGGGAACCAATTTTCCCATAGGTCTCAACTTGCGTGTAAAAGTTATCGTATCTTTTTAAGATTATTTTGCCAGACTTACCAACATACTTGAATAGAATGTTGTCCTAAAGCGACAAGGCCCCAGTGAGATTCGACAGAACAGCTCAAAAAGCAGCTGCTTTTCAAATTCAGATAGCTTGAGTTAAACAAAAATGTACATAGAAAACAACAGCTGGCCCCAATGTATCGCTATTCGTTTAAATAAATGTTTGACTGATATTTTACAATTTTAGTTCCATAGAAACTGTCCAGAATAGCAAGTAAATTTACGCATTTCAAGGCCGAGATGCGTCCTTAAAAGGAATGGCCCAAAGATAAATACTGACGCTATGGTTCCGGAAATTTCGATGTTAAAGATGCTTCCCGTAGGGGGTTGTCAATTACGAAAATAGCTGATAAAATGACTGTGGAAGCTGAGCAAAATCAAGACGTGAGTAGTTTTGAAGAAACGATCAGCGAGAAGTTGGAAAGCGTTTGAAGAAAACATACAAAACTTATAAAAAGCTCAATATTTGGGTTAATTTTTCGCCTGCATTTCGGAAGCGGCTCATCATCTCTGATGAGCCGCTTCCGAAATGGTTTTCTTGCAGAAAAGTCTTGCAGCCGAATCTGTAGCGATGCCAAAGAAGGTAATACTATTTGTTTTGGAACACTGGCATGGAATATCCTAATTTTCGGTTTCCTTTTTAAGTTGAAAGACACTTATTGTTTGACACTATGTAACGTTAGCAGAGCAGTGTTCATGTAGATCCCCGCTGAGTAAAGCAGGGGTAGGTTCATTGGTGATCTTGTTGCCTGACAAAACCAAAAATCTGAGCCAAAGAAGAACGCAAAAATAAGCTAATATTCTAAGGAATAGTGATGCGGGCGCGGGAGAACGCACGCGTTTCTCCTATGTGCATTGTCAGACCGAAATGACTCCGTCGAAGTTTTACTAATTCGCAATCCATGTCTGTGCATTGTTTAAATTTATGGCCTCCTGGGAAATGATTATACAGAATACATAAATAATGGCAATTATATATATATAGGCAAGCAATGTTGTCTATCAATATCAATTATATACTAACTGTTTGTCGTACCCTTAATGTCTAGCAATGCAATTAACCATGTTGACAGTCGAGTCTCTTTTGAAGAGATACTTGTACACAATAAAATGTTTTCTTCGAAAGGCCATTTTAAATATGGGCTGAAAGAATGAGGTCGACGTTCAGCAGCAGCATTCGATCACAAGCAAAAGAGGCTTAAGCTTAGCCTTAAACAGATTTGTATCCTACGATAGAACTATTGCTTTTGAATACATTCTAGCTAAAAAGGTCCTACCTATAGAAAAGCTGTTCATTATAAGGACAAGTATTTGCTTGCTCCTATAGGAACTCAATACGGCCGTATTTCGTATCAGCGGGAATATCCAACACCTCGGCTTTGTAGCACGCGCCAGGTCATACTGCAATCTATTGTAGCGTTTAGTTTTAGATCTCGAGAGAAGAATCCTTAATCAAGGAAATGCTATTGTAATTTGCGGAAATAACAATAAATGAAGCGTTCTTCTATCAGCGGCATTTCAGGTTGCAGATAGCTTATCTCACCTGCTTGTATGAGGCCATATTTATCAAAGCCATAAGATATTTCAGCACAGTTCTAGCGTTTTGGTCCTAATTCAGTTTTCCAACCACTGAACTTTCAGTTCTTAAATACGATAAATAATAAATCAGTAAATCCTAGAAGACGGTCAAATCAGTTATTAGATGAGCAACCCTTTTGGCTGCCTTGGCGTACAGCATAAAGCTGTTGTGAAGCTGCCTCTTCCTAAGAAATTTCTGATCTTTTACGTATAATAGTAACAATCTCCGTCATCGTTATTAAGTAACAGTAGTTAACAACATCTATGTAATGCACGTATATTTAAGGTTCTGCAAATTATTGTAACAATACCCATAAAGCCCTTCAAATCAAATTTAACTGCGGCCCACTTACTTGCAAGAAAACCTTAAAAGGTGTTAGGTGTAAATTTGCGGAAAAAATACATGTTTCTCTACTATTGGTTAAATAGATAGTTGGCGGAATATACAATGGAAACCATTACGCGGAGATACTGTTTAAGTGTGAGCTGGTTTGGGTATATTTTGTCATAAGATACATTCGTTTCATGTTTATTCAAGCCTATGAGCCGCTAAGCGTCTATTATTAAGGGCTGGGTTGGTGTTTAGACTTGTGGGTTAAACTGAAACTAGTTTTATGGGCATTCGCGAAGCTTCTAGTTTCCATTTGCTTACACAAATGGTTAGCCTACATATGTAGAGATTACAAAAATTGTTTTTTAATTTTTACCCTACTTGAGATTAGCTTGGCACATTATTCCCAAGTATAAATTTATTGACTTTCTAAAAATTGCACTAGTTCTTTATCATGGTTCAATCGAGCAGTAAATCATATGTCATTTTTCCTATTGTTTATTATCAGTGGCTTTCGCATGAGCCTTACCTAGAAGACCTTATTACTCACTCTATGAAGAAATGTACACTTCAAGCAACTGAGTTGCCTGAATTGACATTACTCGCACTCAACTAATCAATAATAGGTTTTAGTTAATTGACTGTTTATCTCCTATGTTGCCTGCACTACGGATATACACCTATCTATATCTCAATGCCAGTACAGAATTTGTTGAGGCTATTTGTCAAAAAAAAAAAAATGTAAAAAGCGTAGGTCCAATAACCGAATTCAGTTGGCGACTCGTAGCTTCGTATGCTTTTCCATTTTTGACCCATTTTTTACTATCTCCAGTAGTTTGTTTAAGAGAAGATCACTGCTGTGGGTCGAAGCTTACAGGATGTCAAAAGTCCAACTTCCTGAACGGCACTATTTATACCTTTCAAATGCTTTCGATGAATGTCTGATTCAATCTTTACTGGGGCTATAGGAGACAAGCAAAGATCTGATGGTTTTCCTATATAAGTCGTACTCTATGATAAGCTACTTATACTGCGCTGATGAATAAATTTAATTAACTTTACTAGGAGGTGACCTAAATTTGAAAATATCCTTTATTCCTATGGCTGTATTTTGCGCAATACGTTTGTTAGCATTGACAAAATAATTATTGATCGTATTTACTTTTTCCTTAACTCATAGTTGAGCACTCCCAGCTTAAATGTATTCGATGTACATGATAAACCTTCACCTTCGTCCGAAGGACTGCCCCCTCCCCCTTCCCTCTATCCTACGATTTTTTTCCTGCAAACCTATAGAAACGGCAATGTGTATCTACGACTTGAAACACAGAATTTGTGGAATAATTGTTAACTGGATTATGCCGAACTGTGATTCAAAGTCAGGTGTAACGCATCGAGGACATTTGGCAAATTAAACTTCGCGAATTGATCTAAAAGGAGAATAAAAACATGTACAGAAGCTCGCGTAGGTACTGAAGTCCAATATAAACTTTTAAGCTAGACTGTAGCTACACCGTGCAATCCTTGCAAATATAATCTAATTATCGATCTAATAATAGGCGCTTAAATAGAAGATTCCATTATTTAGCCACAAGATATCCTTTGCTTTTAAAAGAAAGTGTACATCGCTAAATTGGTTTTCAGCCACAAATAACGCTTCATGTATTTGTAAACTGTGCCCTCAAATCATAAATATAATATATACCCAGTGAGCATCTTCAATTCATGAGTAAACATTTTCGAAAGTCCGCTTTGCTACCATGAACAGGATAAAAAAAAAAGAGATTGTAAGCAAGTTAAATTTCTCCACATACACGTTTTCAAAAAAAGCTTTTATCTGAAATTATATGGAGAGCTTATGACGCTCTGTTAGGCTTGGAATCAACACGATCAGAAAACGATCTGCAAGTCTTCAACAAGTGAGTGTTTCACAAATAAGGGTATTAATCGAATGATGAGTTCTATGATCTCCTCGTTTCACACACAATGAGGGTTCCATGTTAGCCTTTTCCTGCCCTAAGCACAAAACGGGTGTTCAAGGCGTTACTGTAATGAAGACATATAGTAGCATAGCATTAGTATCCAACAGTGAAGATTACTGCATTATCAACTATCGATTTACTTCAATTTTTTGCTATATTAGATAACTACTGTGTACTTGACTGAGTTCGTTCCTTCCAGGGCAACGCTGTCGAGCGAGAGCCTGTTGCAATCAATCGTCTTATTCCACTCTAGTGCCGATAAAAGAGATCTTCACTGCGTATTATATTCATGCAAACTCTCATATCCTATCTGCACTAATCGGGAAGTTCTACGTTCAAGACCACCAACAAAAAAACAACTTCTCAACTTGGGCTGTTTTATATACGAATTATTAGTATAAGAAACAGCGGAAGTTGAAAATCAGTGCCGAAAAAACCCCATGCCCCTTTACGTCGCTCGCCGAGAGAGGAACTATCTACTTTTTGACGATTAATTTACCTCTGTGACATTTGCCTCTTTGCCACCTGGCAACTAGAGACAACCAAATCGTAGTAGTTTGCATTAAGGTGAAATGTCTGATCGGCACCATGAATCAGACCTGACACTATATGTTCGGCTCAGCTGTCTCCTCACCATTACTCTCATCTCCCTGTTTCCAGACCTGACGTTCTCATCCTGAGACGAAATAGCTCTTCAACTGTGGAAATAGCCTGTCGTCTATCTAGAAGACGTGTCGTTATTGAAATTGACAGCGGTATTGCTCGGCAATATTGAAACGCACGTAATAACGGTGTGCCTATAAAATAGAGCGATCTCACATCCTAAAATCACTGACCTATTAACGCCTCTTGAGAGGCGGACCGTGACATCAGTTCTACTACTGTCTCAGGCGTAACTTTTCAGCGGATTTTGGGGCCGAATTTCGTTTGTTTGCACGCCTCCTAACCCATGGAATTCTGCCCACAGAGATAGAAATATAGCGCTGTAGATAAAAGTTGAGTTCCGGATGTTAAAATATGTAATACAGGATGAACTAAAGCGAGTATGCCGTAAGTAGCATTCTAAGCATGCCTGTATACGTTTTCTATTGGCATATAATTGCGAATATATGTATATCTCTGTTGCCTACATCTTCTAAGTAGCAAACGATACAATGATTCAACAGGAGGAAAAAGTGTCAATAGTTAACATTTGACCCATGTCCTAAGTTCGATAGCTCTAGTTGCTGTTCGAATCTATCTTAAGCCCTGAGCACGTACATTTGGAATTATTTCCCATGTCAACCTTAAGTGTCTGACGTAACAATAAAATCATAACTATCTGTATAATTAATAACAATAAAACAACACAATAAGTGCAATTATTATACTGTGTAATTTCTGCGTCAATTGAGTGTTGCGGAAGCAACGACTGATCAGGTTGACCACCTTTTTCATTATTTATTATATATACTCAGCTCTAGCACTAACCCATATCGTAAGTGTATACCGGATTGTAGCTTTCATGGCGTGTTCATGAAAGAGTTGATCAACGTTGACCGAGCTTTTTTGACAGGACGTTCGGTTATATAAAAATAAAAACCCTTTAAACACAAGCATTAAAAAATGACGAGTATTAGTGCAACAGCTGCGATCTTCGGGAAATAACTAACTCACACGAAACAGCTATACCTTCGTAAAACAGTACGTCTTACGTACTCGACGTAAAACAAAAATACTTTTTAGGTATTTATTTTGTCTTTCGAAATATCGCTTCTCTGAGATTCTCCTGAGATTCTTCTTCTGAGATTTTACTGAATTATTACAGATATATACTACTATAAATTTTGGTGCTCGCTTAGAGCTGTGAACTACTCGTTTCAGTCATCATTAATCATAAATAAGCCATCAGTCGCTTTGAAAAGTTATCCATCTGCAGATGGCACGCTGCCGTCTTCCGGACCGGTAAGTTTAGGACACCACACCATCGTACTATTATACTAACTTAGAGAAAATGTATCGCAGTCAAACATAAAATTATCGAATATAGGTTTCTCGTTTCACCGAATTGAGCCCATGGGGGTGACAAATGGGAAGATGAAACTAAGACAATCATCGAATTAAGTTAAAATGATTAGCGATTTTAGGTTGAAAGCCGATTGAAAACGAGTACTAAAGATGTTGCTGTGAAGTTTCGAGACGATAGAAGACAGATCATTATTTCTGTCCACAATAAAATCAATCAATCAATCAATCGAGATTCGCTCGGACGCCTAATGCTATTAAGAAATAAGTGGTTCTTATGTACCTAAAAGCTTTCACTTAGACATTTTTTTATGGCTCAAACTAGAAGGTTTCGAAAAGCTATAAAGCTGGAGTTGTTAGGACCAGATAGGAAGGCCCACAGTTTTTTTAAGTGACGCGCGCATTACGAGAATAATATAGTTTTCCATATAACTAGACGGCATGTGTCAATAAAACAAACAGCAAAACATAATAACAGATTTACATTGACGAAAAACGCGTAATTATTGTTGGATTTGTGCTAAAGTTACGGAGGACAGAATTGTTCGGAACAATAGTATCACATCATCATCATCAGCCATCAGGGAAACTTCACGCTTTCAGAAGTTATCCTCACGTATTCGAATGTTGTTTACAACCTTGAGGACGTATAAAAATTTTATGATGAGTCGTTAGATTGATGAAGCTAATTAGAGTTGCCTTTGCATGACTGGCACTTCGCTCTATGTATGTTCTGCAATGTTTTTTTTTTTGGTCGTTGATCGGGATCAAAGCAACTATAAGCTTTAACAGTATTTTACGTCGTTGGCCTCAATTAGTTGTAATTATTTCGACCAATAGTCGGTAAAAGTGAACTGGTCCAGAGTTAGTCGCGATCTGTTCGCCAATCATTTCTCCCTCCTTTGCTCCCTGGCACATCGCTTAACGAAATCGAGCTTTATTACCTTCTCTCAACGAAAGCCAGTTTTTCCACATCGTCTACTTTTTTTTTTTTTTTTTCGTTATGTCAACATTTGTTCATTCAGCTGTACTATTTCTGAATCGCGAACCCAGCCTGACCATTTGGTTAAGATGACAACAAAAACAGCACTTGATGGCAGACGACGACGATGATCAATTAGACGGTTCCATATAGCGGAGTGATCGACTGACAAACGTCAACAACACGCCTCGAATTCAACAAACTTCTCAGAGTACTAGTGGCTGTTTATGTAAATGGTTGATGAAATGCCGCCAGAGAACGATTACTCTGTTATCTAAAACTGTTCTCAGTGTACAGCAGAACTAGATCACAGCAGCGCGGCATAGTACTTTACGCGCATTCGCAAAGTGATCGGCCGCTTTTAAACGGCAAAAAATAGAAAAAAAAGTCAGCTGATTCTCACCGGTGGTCAGGGCAGGATTTTCTTGGGTTCACTATGGCGCGAAAAGTCGTACGGATGCGGTCGTGTACAGTAGCTATAGAAGTAACACAATATTTGATGGCCGTCTTGAAGGGGATAGAGTAAGACAGAAGCAGAATTTGTCGAGAACGCGCGGCCTTATAGACAGATTTCAGTGGATTTTTCGCTGCGCACTAGTATATTTCTGAAATCTTCGCAGCAAACGGTTTTTGCTCTTCACTGACCTTACACGTCAATAGGGTCAAGTGTATTACTATGATATATGTATATATATAGGTCTGTAAAAGATCAAGATGGCATATTGTAGAATAATGTGTAAGCAGTGCGTTAACATCTGGGATAAAGTTTATTGCACAATACAATGCGAGCGTATACAATTGGTAAAATTCGAGTTCCTTATTTAGATAATACAAATTTAGATAATACTAAGCAAGGGTAATCGTGTTTGAATTGAAATTTCCCACGACGATTACTATAAAAAATCAAGTTTTTGTTAATAAATTAATAAAATGACTATGCTATCGGCTTGTCGGATACATGCCATTCGTAAAAATTCGCTAAAGGCGAATAAAGTGTACCCTTCAATTAAGTCTGGCTAAATTAGATTGATTTAACTTAGGCCTGATTATTATTATGATTAATTAAAGTTAACATGTAGCCTTAGTCAAAAACATTGTTGCTTGAGTTGTTGAATTTGGACGCGTGGTGACCGGATAAAGTGTTTAATCAGTCATTGGTAATAGAATTAGGAATATAAGGTACCTCATCCATTCTACAGGATACGTTGGCTTACTTTAGACAGGTAAATGGACGCGACAAATTGTCGTAAACAACGTATGATACGCCAACGACACCATTTATATCGTTTGCAATGTTCGCTATGTGCCATCACATACAAAGCGTTTATTGAAGAAATTCAATCATAGCATCAACACCAGAAGACCGGAAGGTAAACGGGCCAAAGAGTTGGCAGAATCGACAGTGGCAGCATAGACAGTAAAAGGCAGTAAAAGCAATTATCATTACATCAGATAAACAGCCGGTAGGGTAAGCCAGCAATTAGCCTGGCAGCAACAGCAGCCACCTACCTGTAACCGTGTCTCCTTTAATCGTCGAGAAAAACAAGCAAAATTACGACAGAACTCATTACAATGACATTGTTTATTTGAAGGAAAGTGCGGAGCAAGCTTCCTAGATGAAACGCTTGATGGAAACTCACCATTGAAGTACCGAACGTCCCGTGAGTATCCACCAAGCTCACTAGTCCACGTTAGCACATAGGATAAACTTCCCTCTTTTCCTATTATATTTGATTAGTTTGTTTGGGAATTAGCAAGGTACACAACAACAGTCACCACTGGACGTCCCTCTCCAACAAGTTTCATTGCAAAAACCGTCTACGACAAGAGATTCGCAACTTATTACAAACAATGCCTCTAAATTGTCCTTGTAGACGCCGTGTTGGAGAAAATAAGCTTTCAGTGACAATAATAATAATTCTGGTGCTAGCAGTAGTAGTAGCTACTGTTGTCGCGCACGCCATCGTACCCCTTAAACTATTTCGCTTTCGGCGGTCTTGTTTTTGCCTTTTAATTGTTCTCGGACTGCGCGAATGTTTGTCACATGCTCCAGAAGACGAGGCCTTCTACGAAACAGTTGTAAAGCGTGTCCAACAGATTGTTCCCTCACTCTCGACACTCACTGCTCGGATAGGCACAGGCATCTGCTAACTTAGGCGGATAAATTTAACTCCATCGTGGTTTGAAAGAAGAATGATCAATACGTAGTTTCTGCACGGACAGGCCTTCCCATGCACCGAATGAACTTCCACATCGAAGTACAGAGAGAGAAAAGTTGGCACAGTGATCGTATTATTGTTGATACGAAATACTGACCGATACACCAGGCCGAGGCCGAAAGAAGAAGCTCGTATGCCCCTTCGTAGAATCGATGCAACGTGTAGCTATCTGACCCCTCTGCATAAATTGTGTTTGGTGCCGATAAGCTCTCGAGTCTCACTCTTTTTGGAACGATGACGGTTTCGTGCTGATGGCGGCGGGCGGCCAGGGCGGCGGCGGCGGCGGGCGGCCAGGGCGGCGACGCCAGCAACGAGATGGCAAGGCGTTTTGCGAGACCAGTGTACCGCCTCTCAGGAGCACGGTGGAAAGGGTAAATCACCGACCGCAGCGCCCCCATTCCTAGCAGGATATTAGGCGGCAGATGGGTGGCCTCGTAATAACAAAGCCTTACTGCTACATTGGCGTGCTTGTGTTGAACCAGAGAATTAGAGTCCGGAGAGATCAGTAGATCTCTACGATAATGATAGATTTGAATACTATATGTATACGTTGTACTATTTTGAAATAGTTCACGACCCGTCCTTCGTTCTATCCGATACGGCTTTGCTCGTGCTTTGTCGGGAAAACCATCTTTCTCCTAAAGATGTTGATGCATTCTGCGGATTGCGATACAGAAAGCCCGAGTGTATCAGGTCGGTTGTTTTATTTTATGAACCGACAGAACGAAAAGCCTAACCTGAACGAACAGATATACTAGGATGGCGCATCTACCTAAAGAATTGCTCCTGAGTTTTGTTTCTAAAGTTGTGTCTATATAAAAATAAATATAACAATGTACCTTGCATACTCTGAAAGTGTGGTTTCTGAGGGTAATGATTGTTTAATATAATCACCACTCAGCTCGACAACAGCTTCAATTCAAGACGTTTTTTCGAAACGCTTTTTTTTGTCAATCCGCAAAAAACCCTTCAGTAATAAACGTGAGTTAAAAAGGTATTGCCAGATGTAAACTCCTTGCTGCTCAGATACACTCCAGATGAGAAATCACAGTGAAATTGAATTTTCGGTCAATAGCCTGTCAAAACTATCGAAAAAATTCAAAGGGTGCAAAAAGGCCTAATAAGCCTCAAAAAGACAAACCTCCTGCATTTATCTGCCGACAACCCAGTCTGCGATTGAGATTCTCCTGTCCAAAAAAAATGGCCGTTAACCTAACGTGGAAAGGGCCTACATATATAGAAAATGGCTTCTTAAGCCCCTTTCGATGGTTCCTTGAGCCCTTCAAATTTAAACGTTATTAAGCGACTTTTGGTTTGCCTCATGGAAATCTTCTTCGGATTTTACAGAACTCGCACAAAAACTAGCAACAGTACAGACCGTCAATGTCGATCGGAATATGACGTGTTTAGAGTTAACGGCGCTTCGTATAAGGCGAAGGAATTGTATAATAGGTGATCGATCAAGTTGGGAATGTTCGTTGGTTGTGATGAGTTTATTGTTGAACTCTAGACAGAACCAGTACCCGTCTGAACGCTATTTCGATAATACTCCGTCAAAGTTTTCCCAAAATTTAACGCACCACTCTACATATAAATATCAGACAAATTGCCGACAGCCGCTTTTTGGTTCTTCCAAGCATTTTTTTTTGGATTGCGACATTTTAAAAACGAGCTCGTCATTAATTGTTAGCAAACAGCTTTTCAACAGAAAATTGTCTATCATTGAAGCTGATGCAATATTCACATATGACTTGCCTCCTTTTGAATAAATCGAAATTGCTATGATATAAGCTTTACTAGAAATAGATTTGAAAAAAATGCCTCTTCCTCTCTTGATTAGTCTAAGCCATACCATTGGATACCACCTAAATAAGGGTACAATAGATGCTGATCTTTGGGCTGCTGAATTAGAACTGCTTACGCTGCTACGAGAAGACGTGTTTTTTTCTTTTGTTTTTATACGTCTTACAAAAACGTTCTTTACTGACTGAGAATTTTAGTCAGTCTAACCTAATATAATAAACAGTTTCTCCCGTTAGGTTATTTATTCCATGGAAACTTGTTCGATGTGTGCTACTCTAAGATGGTTGAGGAAACACCGGGACATCGCGTATTTATGCAAAACAAAGAAAAGTACACACTAGGGTAAATGGTAATGTCGTATTTCTTCCGTGTCAAAGTTTTGTGTATTTCTTTTTTTACGTTAATTTCATCCTTCGAGGAAGATGCATGATAAATTCGATCCTCGATGATCGCAGATCGATATCGTAAGTGACATTTACTGTAACACAAAAAAAAGCAGCAGCGACCTCTCAGCGGATCTCGTGTCTTCTATCGAATATCCTCCCGACGAGTCCCAACGAGGTGTTTTAGTTCGCATCGCGACAGTACTAGGCGGTAATGGAAGCGCTTTCTGGGCCCCTTGAGGTTTCGAAGTCAAAGGACATATTCTCGCAGGTCTGTGCAAAATCTCAAGCTGTTACACATAAAGACTCGTGGTATGCGCGCAGCATCACCCGCTAAGCGCCGTACCATGTTATCGATGTACGCAGACTCTCACGCGACGAGGAGTGAGACACTTTATTTAGTAAAAGAAAGAACAGGGCCCACAAAGAACAAAAGTCTGCCATAGTTATTGGAACAGGCACATCTACATGGCTATAGAATATAATGCAGCAAAGACAAGCACCTGAGGACGCTGTCGTGCACATGCCCAATACATTCTACATCTCTATATTATAGATATGAATTTATTTCGTTCGCTAAAATATCCTGACGGTGTATTTCGCCCGGTCTCTATCTCCAGCACGATACAAAGAACGCTAGATGATAGACCGCTTTTTAAGAAAACGGCTATTCGTTAGTTCGTCTAATAGGCAGATCAATATTATAAAAAGGTCTCGTTGTGAACGAACCTGCGTGGTTTGTCTTGTTCGTTCCCCGCTACCTCATAAAAACGCTCATACAAATCATTTGTCGTGTCTGCCCGCTTGTCCTCAGTCAACTGCGCAAAAGATTTCTGTATTCGTTGCTTGTGGATGTATTCTTATACTCGATGAAGTAGTCACATACGGGCTCTTCCCATGCGTTGTTCCTAGGATCATGCCTACATTTTCACGAAACTATGAATTATTCGCAGTTCTACATTTTCAATTTCGACAACATGTTCCTTCTTTAATCTGCAAATTATCTTCTAATCATAGTTTTGTGTCAGGCGTTATTGGCAAATGTAAGCTAGTTAAAGTGTCGCTCAGACATGATCCGTGCAAACAACCCCCTCGGTATCAAGTTGTAGGTTGATAACAGGCTAATAAGTACAAAAGCAAGGAAAAATTTGCCGTTCGAGCTTATTCGGACGACTGAATTTCCAATTGAGCTTCTAATCAGATGGGAACCTCCAAATGGCCGTTCATTTTGATCCAGAGAGCGCGGGGTTTTCAAAGGTTCCATCAAAACTGGCAATAGCATAGGGTGTTGGTTTTAGAATAAAAAATGAATTTGTGTGTAATAGTAGCCGACCTTTGCGCAAAGCTCGAAAACGATGCTGAGCTTGATGTTCTATATAGGTTTTGTAAATCACACCCGCAAGCATCATTTCGTCCCTACGCAAATACCCTATGAAGGCGTCCAATGTGTTCGACCTCGGCGACGATGCGTCTTGCAAATACGGCTGCTATTTTACATCTATTGAATACAATATAGTATGTGCTTTAGAGAATCTTTGAACGCTGCGATTGGGTGCCGTCTAAAGGCAGTAATAGTTAATGTACGACATGTGCGACTAAATGAAGAGTCCATTACGTGAAACGGTGCCCAGTTTCTTCATTGCAGGGCTCTAACCTGGCGCTTGCCGCGGTAGAGTGGGTGTGATTCACACTACTAATTGTAGCTGAGCTCGATCTAATAAGTAGAAACATATCTTCCTCTCAAATGCTTTAAAACGCGTTTTTTTGCGGAACGGACCGAGTACAGAGGAACTGATTGGTGAAGTAGCACCATAGATAGAGCTGGCTACGCTACGTACTCTATACAGTTATGGCCCTCAGTTCCTTGTTTCAAACAAGGATTTTCAGCTTTGTGATAGTCGAGGAATTTCAATTGATCTCAATCACTAAGCTGAGGGTAGAGCCACAGCTGGAAAGCAGTGACAAACAGTGACAGTAACGCCTCAGTCGGCTGACCAGGCTGAAGAATCAACTCATTATACGATTTGGATTTAGGCTACCCTCATTGTTGCAGTTGCGATGCCGACAACCGACACGAGACGAATTTGTATGAGATACTATTAGTCATTCCAAAATCCCGCCACATACGAGGCGCCAAGCAAGCGAAGAAAACTAAATTTTTTCCCGTAACACGGTAAGTTGGTCAAGGCTAGGCATTATTATTACTATGCAATCGTTTTAGCTATTCGTTTTAATAACAGAACATACGATGAACATTCCAGCCGTTGGTAACGTCATCATATGCCCAATAAATAATTTTAGAGGCCCTGTCAAGATTGTTCAGTTCTTAAGTGTATACAAATACACGCATGCTCGCAAATAAGGCTAGCGCTTACATTACAGCTTCCAGCAGTTCATCTGTTGGCAACACACGGAGAAACTTTGCAAATTAACAAATCTCTCTTAT
Source organism: Varroa jacobsoni (assembly GCF_002532875.2). Taxonomy (NCBI): domain Eukaryota; kingdom Metazoa; phylum Arthropoda; class Arachnida; order Mesostigmata; family Varroidae; genus Varroa; species Varroa jacobsoni. The sequence continues at coordinate 189,150 of NW_019212946.1, read as the reverse complement.
TTATTAGGCTTGGTAAAAATGGTTTTGATTTTGAAGTGGAATTTTAGAATGAATGCATTCTGTGAATACTGAAACGACAGGGCGTGGATATCTTTCCTTCAAGACGATGCCCTGAGAACCATTCAACAAGACTACGAACCATGCACACAGAAATCCTGTACTACTACCCCATAGACGGGATTTGACCTAACGCTCTTCTGGGAATAACCTGGTCAGCCTAGAACGTTCTTTTTGTTGTAAAGAAAGCACGTTCGCGTGTACACCACGCGAATATGATCTAGATCAATTGAGACGCTGCATATAGATGGCGGTTGTGCTTGGAATAGACCCGAGGACCCAAAATTTCTATTTTGGTATAAGGAGAAACACGAAGCGAACCCGCAAACGAAACGAGGCAGTTTTTTTTTTCTTTCTGATTTTTTTTTATGTAGCTTTAGCTGAAAGCCATTGAGGCTATATTTCATCAGTGTGGCTTAATAATTAATAAAAGTGTGAAATAAATGGTTTTGCATATGGTTCAAAAAAGCGCTCTCATGTTGACAGCTTTTACTTGCTCCCAAGGAGATTTGTTATCAATTAGAAGACCGCTTTCTGGGAAAAGTGACAAACATTTTGAAACAACCATCGGTTTCTAGCTTTACTTTCGATAGATGGCGTTCGAGCTGTTACACGAACCTGCATGATCTACCTGCGTTGTTCATAGACAGGCCTGTCACGCCGTCGTAACGTTGCTTGATGTCTTTGCGGTAACGATAGCCAGGCCGCGTTTTAATGTCCATCTAATCTTCCGAGTTCTTCCGCATGCAGGCGTGGCTAAATAATGAGCATTATGATGCCAAACGCGAGCGCGTATGATTTTCACGTAGTAGAGTAACCCGCAACATCTCACAGGTTCATGTTTGCCGTAAGCAGGAAAGGAATCTCCAAATACGTCACGGTGGTGCGTCGCGTTGAGCCTCAAACCACGGCCACGACCCAAGTTAATCAGGTTGCCCCCACCAATAAAAAAAATTTTTAAAAACCTACAACAGTGGGGAGCCACGACCACTCATCAAAAGCTAACTGGACAGCTACATGACTACAAGAAGGGGCTAATTTTATTCAAAATCGTTTTCAAATGCAGGACACACATATATAGATATATGTTACAATATTTAGATATGCGGTATTTTTTGGAGTCATTGGCTGATTTGGTGTGTAACATCAAAAAATTGTAAATTGTAGTGAGCCTTTATAAATGCTTCCTCGGTATTTTTTGGAGTCATTGGCTGATCTGGTGTGTAACATCAAAAAAATTGTAAATTGTCGTGAGCCTTCATAAATGCTTCCTTGCTCTTATCTTCCGTCTGCACGGCCGTGGCCGCGAGTGATGGCTTGATTGAACAACTCAAGCTTTTCTTTTTGTTTGGAAAGCAAAGTGTTGTTGGTGTGCAAATCGTCGTTTGATTGTTAGGAAGTATATTATAGCCGCGTAAAACTTTGTCATGGGATGTTAACAAATTGCTTTACTCCATTTTTGGCTATTGAGGGGTTCGATTAGTAGAGGTTCGAAACATGCCACGAACCGACTGCTATCTTTGGATCAGATAAATAATCGATGAACTTGTTTGAAGACCCGTAGAGGACGAACTAATTTAAACTAGAAAAAATAAAAGGTCTAAAAATCTTTAACATAACCATAGACGCTGTTTCCATGCTCTATATAAAATAATGGTTTGCATCAATTTCAAGCGAATAGAGCCTTGTAGTATCTATCATATAACGATGCTGCCAACATCGCTTGCTGCATTCGTTAACTAACGAACGGTATTTGTGCTCGAGGCAAATACTCGTGGCAACAAAGAGGTATCATTTTTTTTTAGAACTAAAATTAAGTAAGTTCTAGTTGCCAGCCTTTCTTGGGTTATAATACTAAAAACTGAAATAGTTCGCTATTACCACGAGGTATACTGACTTCGGTATTGATTCCTTATTGCGAGTCATCCTTGTCAAATGGCAGGCGGTAATGCTGAGTAAGGGATCCCTTTCACTGCAATATAGTTTTCGTTTGAACGAATATCAACGGTAAAAATAAGAGGACGCGTGACTCTATCTCAGGAGGTCATTCGAATAAAGTCTGCTTAAAAAGTACGAGAAAGCTCTATTTGGCAATGTTTAAACACACAGTCCTGAAATAGGGCTCTTAAGGAAACAGTTTGAAAGTTAGTCATCTGTGTAGGAATACATATCCATATCTTTAGCAATGAAGCATCGATAATATTTGCTAGTAGTTAAGCCGATTATACTATTTGAGTAGTAAATACCCTAAAATCAGATCAACTTGTGATAACGAGCGACGATGACAAGCGGGTAGACAAATTACGGAAGGCTGATGATATTTCTCGTAAGATAGGAGCTAGCGATCTATATCGATAGCAAATGTCGACTTAACGAGCTTTTTTCTTTATAAGGTTCAGTTTCTAGGGGGCTTAGTTTGCAGGCCATCCGAAGCATAGGACGGAGGAGCTTCAACGTAATCCTAACTTTGTACCGAAAATTATATTTCCAAATAAAGGACATCTGTTTTTTAACTGGACTAGTGAAGTGTCGAACATTCACATACGAAACCGTCATTTATGGATCCCCATTTTATAGAGCTAGGGTAATCGTACAATACAAACTCTAGGCCATCAGCCTTTTCGGAATGCTTTTCTATTCAGTTGTCAGTGTTCCTCGTTGGTGATAGAGCAGCATCCTAACAAAATATTCTGTGGTTGAAATTAGATGGATTTGGTTCCAACAAGGTGGTACCACCCGGGACTACTGCACTTGAAACGCTCGAGTTATGCAGAATTTCTCGTGCGGCGTTCCTATTATGGTCACACCCTAATCTGTGTGACTTCGTAGCACTGGACCTTTCCGTAGGCTTTTTCGAAGCAAAGTCTATGGGACTAGGTTTTCTACAATTGAACTGTATTTAACGCTCCATTCATATAAAAAGGCATAAACATTTCGTCGTTTGTCATATCGTTTCGTCTTTGCTAGCCATGGGAAACAGCGTCTGAGTTCTAGATAAACCGCAAATTTTTAGTTACATTCGTTATAACACAATTGCTTTAGAGCTGATAACATAGGAGCATCTTCGAACGGGACGTTCCGAACTATATCCGAATCAGTTGACAGGAGAAATTATTTGATATGCGTAACTTAAGTGAGATAAGATTTTAAAAAAAGGCCTGACTCCTGGCCTAGCAACTATTTGCCAAGAATAGTTTATACGGAACTGCTTAAATGTTGAGACCTAGAGTCGAACTGGAATCAGTGAAATAAGAACGGTTTAATTGAGATGTATGGCTTTTACCACAAATTAACGATGATTCACGGTAACGATATGCTGTACACCGGCAGTTTCTTTTAGCTATTTCAAGGTTTTTAGACTAGTTTTATACTGGAAGACAACATACTTACGGTGGATGAAATCGATGGTAGGTCATAGGCATGGAAAATTAACACATATTCATTAAAAGACCTGCGATTTATCAGACAGTAAAAATCGCTTCGTCCGCCAGCCACCTTTTCTTTAATAGAACGGGTTCGTTGTGTGGTGCACGTCGCCATGCACGCTGTCTTTCCGGTTAGAAAAATCATGCAACGTTTACCTATAGTAGGATGCTGCTTTAATAGTTTCCTGTTATATTAACTGAAATTTTTCCAATAAACGAGATAAAAACCACTCGGTAACATTCGGTAACACACAATGGCCTTCTGAAGTAAGTGACAGTTTTTCTCTTGTTGAAATCATACGCTGTAGACTTGTATTCGTATTACAAGCTCCAACTGAAATTTTCAGTGCGGTTATTACAAGTCCTAATGTATGATTTAAGCAAGCTCATTAATCAAAATAATTTTTCCACATGGCAGTTATATGTCGTGCCCTTTAGCGCGTATATTTCGTAGACTCGAGTACGTATTGGAAAACAGACGATACCATTTTGAAGACTACACCACGATTTAATTCTTTTGACAGAAACCTCCAGTGCCGTAATTCTAGTTTATGCCTGTTAGACGGATATTTTCAAAATCAGTTTTGTGATAGTTGAGTAGCGGAGACTGTTCGGAATTAGGATTTGGATGACTCCTTTCATAGGTCACGGCCAAAGGATTTGATACAGCTGGCGAAGGCTTTCAAAGTTAAAGAGCATAAACTTATTCCAAAACATGTTGTCATCGCAGCACCTACGAAGACAAGATTCGGCCCGAAATGTTATTTATGTCCATTAGTAAGTTTATTGCCAACAATTAAAGTTTCAGCTTTATGTCCCGTATCATTCCCACAAACGAAACGCAGTCTGTATGTGCCCGACTTCGAGCCTACCCCGCAATGTGGCCCTAAGACTAGCAGACATACTCTTCACCCACCAAGCAATCACGGGGGCAATTCCACCTGTTCAAAGATTGCACTTATCCACCAAAGAAATACTGAAGGGGCAATTACAACGGTTACTTCGCACCAATGCTACTGAGATTCGGACGGCATTACGCCACGCAATTGTAATAATTGCTGAAATCCTTGAAAGGTTAATTAAAGGTCGAAAAAGAACAGAAGGAAACAACGTTTTGGTTAAACAGATCTAGCATATTTAACGTGGACTGGTGCTAAGCATGTAATAGAAGGCAGAGCAAAAAAAAAAATGGAAGTTGAGTGGCAGTCCAGCATAAACAACTTGTCATACTTACTATCTCCACAAATTACAGAGTAGTAGTAAACAAGAGACGACGAGCTATCATATCATGAAATCGTTGCGTTAGCATTGAGCAATAATGGTGTTCAGAGATGAAGACTAGGGGCACGCCTCACTCAACTGCTTCATTTTACGTTCATAATTAGTGAGCGCTTGATTAGTAAATCATCAAGTTCATCGTACTTTATCATTTCGCGAATAAATCAGATAGCTGCATTGGCAAATAGAGATATTGCAAAACACATCCCCGTATCACTAAGTATCGCAATAGAATGAAAGCTGCTATACCACTTTCTTTTCAGTCTCTCTCTAAAGAGCTGTGATTTCCATTTTATAATAGGATTATTGTTCCTTTTATAGCAGTCCTCTATAATGTAGGCGTAGCAGAGGGCGAAAGGCGATGCGGGGCGGTGCCGGACCGCCAGTTCCGTGTTCCTTCTGGAATACAGCAAACATAATCGACGGTAAACGGCTGGGAGATGTAAGAAGGTCCTTATGTATCCTTCGCCACACCTTCATTGCTCAAATGTCCGGCAGTCAGTGGCGACACGCCTAAGGTCTGTCAAGGTCTCTAGTACGGGTACAGATGCATTCGAGGACGCTGGGTGAACAGCTTGATACACAATAGCTAAGGTGGAAAACAAATTTCATTAGTGAGTTTAGTAAGACAGCGAGGTATACTTAACGCCTGGCCAGAACAGGAGGTAGCATTGATCCGTCACCAAAGTCGATATTATTCACGGTTTTGCCAGCATGAACGATCCAGTTAACGGCTAACTGAATGCGTTGTAAAACACGTATTTATTTTCATTTACTTATTAACAGCTCTGTCAGCATCAGTCAGTAACTTAGCATTATATTTTCGATATATAGAAAATATATTAGATGCACCCGACTGAAAGTTACTGGACTGCTTAGCTCGGAGTGGGGCATTAATAAATTGGCAACAGCACTAATATTAAAAAAAAAAGCAGTTTCTAGATTAAACCTTCCAAAGCGACCAGCCCTAGTAGGCTATACTGGACCTGATACATGTAAGAGACAAACCTGTATACCTATCTACAGTAATACGCTTTCAGACGGCTACCAATTATTTACTCCCGAGTCAATAGCTACAGTTTCTTCCAGGACAATGTTTTAGAATCAGTTGGTCGTAAGTTTCTTTTAAATGTGCAAAAATCTGAAAATAAATGTATTGATAAACATTAATAGCATATATTATACGTTTGTTTCTGTTGCTAAGGGAACAATCTTTATCTATCGATATATTGGAGCTCTGTATATTGCACGCACTAAGAACGAAGTAAGTTCCGTGTGTTGCCGAAGTGTTGCATTCGACTGGCCCGGGAAAGGCCAAAGGATCCGGTTTTTCGTTTTAGTGCTGGCTTAATGAACATCGCATGAATCAAATCACACATCTTTCCTACTTTTACTTTTTCCGTTTGGTGATCAGCGTCTTATTATAAGATACAGACACAATTTATAAGTTGTCTTCTCTTTGTTGCAGCCCCCGCCTTCAAGGCACACTTTTCCAGCCAGAAAAGTTACATTTTCTTGCGAACGTTGCCCATGATCTAACCTACTAGCTTTAGCCTTTCTAAAATGAGAAGCGTACAACTTTGCATAGTAATAATTACATTGCTCAATACTCAGTTATGTCGACATGTTCCTCCAAACAATAATATACAAGAAATAGACTAACTGGAAAAAGAAACGTAAAACGGTAAACTAGCCACTTAACAACAATAGGTAATAATTATATTGAATTAGTTTATAAGTAGTATATGTTTTTATCGCTTCGATCCTTTCGCATTATTGTGCAAACTGTATATTCCGTTGAAAAGCCCCTCACCATAAAAAGCTATTGGCAGCATCACGAAAGCTTCTCCTGATTTAGAATTTTAAAGCTGTGTATGCTGGGTGGCATGGCGGAGAACTAGTCTCCAAAAACGTTATTTTGGATATTTTGTCCCGTGTCAAAAAACTGTGAAAACAGCAAAGAATATTGTCCTCGGCTATCATAGCGGATGCTACACCTATCCCGAGCTATTCCAGTCCGTGCAGGAACTGCATACACTGCGGATTCGAAGCCGTGCTCGATGTTGAAGTATTTCAGCTCTGTTTCGCCTATATATACGCAGTAGGATCCCTTCACGTAGCACTATCGCAGCATGGCGTCATTGAGTCTGTATTGTCAATACGCAAACTCATACAAGAGGGTTTCTTGAAATTAAATGTTTCGGAATTTAAACATTCTGAATGATCAAAATCGACACTTAATACTATCCACGCTGCTTCTTCCAGTAGCTATTATTACAACGATCGAACGTCCCCAGTAGAATAACATATGGGGAAAAATAAGCTCGAATATTTCGCAGAGTTACCCTTAGTACATTTATGGCGTCATCTAGATGTTCGTGCGTATATAATAATCATCGCTGAAGAACCGGTGGAAAGTGACCTTCCTCTCGTCTATGCGTATAGCTAGCGGATGATCCACTATGACAACAGTCGAATAGGCGGTCAGGTGAATTCCGATTCTCTTTGGTCCTCTACAGTCTTTTAATATGCTTTTGCTCATTCGGTCATCAAGCCGTTAGGAGCATACAGAGGTATCGCTTGCGCTATCTGGCATCCAGCCGCCACAGATAAGTGAGTCCGGATAGTATGTCGACTAGGCGTTTCACTATGCATCTGCGTGTGTCTGCAAAGAATATGGAATTACCGGCTTGTCGAGGAGACTTCACTGAAGCTCGATTATTGTCTGGTGTATATCGGTTTGTGTTCAGCGCAGCTTCACTAGACGTCTTATTTTTTGTGAGAGATGATTGAGCTAGTTGAAAACGATTGAATTGAACAACACCCTTTACTAAAAGATCTACAAAGCTATTTACCTTTTATTAGCTCTGCATATAAACTCATGTATCGGCGCTCCAAAGGTTCACCTATGTACACAACATGCCTTACTTATCTGTCTGGACCACGGAGAAATCCGCTGGGTGGCGTGGTTTAGAAAGCAACAATTTAAATAAGAAGAACATACAGGGGGCACACAGTTGCATCTAGGGATACAAGTTCTGTACAAAACGAAGTAATTACATGAACCATTTCTGATAGGTAAATGTTTATCGACATAACGTACTCCATACTGCGTATCCCATACTGAGTAGTTCCGCCTGTTTTAACGCACGCGATGGCGTCAGTTTCAAAATAAGAGCAATATTCATAAAAAATACAGAACGATATTATAAAATCGTTCATGGTAGAGCTCTACCTACGACAGGCGCGATTTCAACCGACCTATTGAGGTCATCGGTCTTACTACTGCCAACTAACGTCCATCATACACGTGGCGTTTTCGTCTTACCTCTCGTTAGCCGTGAGGTTATAGAATCTCGTGTATACACAAGAACACTATATACGCTGAAGTACGCATACGTAGCCACAGTTTTGCAACAGAACCGCTATCAATAATGCTCGCGATACCGTGCGCAACAAAAGAAAGAACAAATGCATAAACCGAGACGAAGGCAAGACTGCATCCTGTTTGCTGTTGCTAACAGCAACACAGCTTCTAAATGTACAGACCATAAGCCTTTCGGCAGATAAGCTTGGGGTACGAGGACAGGGAAAAAGTTACCGGGAAATAGTATTATTGAAGGTCCGAACGTACCCCAAAACGGAATGCTTTATATGTGTTATACTTTCTAAAGCAGAATGTCCACGCAACGTTTCTTTCAGTAGTTCAGTAGCACAGCGTCGTCCGGTGTCATGGTACGAGAACACCATTATCGGTTTTCTGAGGTGACGGTCTAACTAAAATTAAAAAGTTACGGTTGTATGGCAGAGAGCGGGCGTCGGAAGGCGTTAGCTGGGTGCGATCGGACCAGGAAATGTTATCTGCTGCATAACCATAGAAAATCCAAAAGAAAGTAGCGTCACGACGCGTTTCTATTCATTTCTATAGCAGCACTGGAATAAAAAAGCCATATATACATAGAAACGTTTCTTTAACAACTTCAACTACTTAAATTGCTGCCTGTGTGATACAAACTCACGCTCATGTTTGTCAATTGTTGACTTCTGCAGAAAACCAATGCTTTCAGATAAAACGTGACGATATTTTGAAACTCTCCGCCGTGCCTTCGCTATCATTATGATGTACCGTAAGTCGTTCGCACTATTCGGATTCTTCCAGCAATCCATTTTCGAGCCTGGGCAATTTTCGGAATTCTGCTACTTCGCAAGAGCTTTTATTTCGAAACAATCGACCAAACCTATGAGCGATGATTAAGACCTATATTTAGCATTTTATGGCTATTTTATAGTTTGCGTATTCTTTCTTCTCCTGATCTTTCTACAGCGTATATGTTTATAGCACTCACTGAAATGGAGTGCCCTTAGACACATTGAAGAACACATATTAAAACGAAGCATAGCGAAAATCTTTGATACTGTTTACGATAACATAAAGCTTCACGCGTTTAGTATTATTTCGAATCATCTGATCAAGAGCGGGCTAGGTTATTCCGCTGCTTTTTATTTACAGGCGATTCTATTTAAGAATCTTAATTTATAAAAGATTCTTTCTATAAATGAAAGAAAGAAAAAAGCAGTAGCCGCTGAAATATAATGACAGTGTCTGGAGCATAAGCAACGACAGCTACGAATGTTAAACGGTGACGGTAAGCCAATGATATGAACTTCATGGAAAGCCATGAAGTTTATATCATTGGCTTTTTATAGGAGGTTTACATCCAATACTAATACCAAAACGCATACTAATATGCTTTGATAATGTCAACCAACAAAAAGGAAAGCCAAAACACTGCACTGTCTAGCTTGCAGTCCGGTACTTTAAACTAAACGATTTTGAACACCGAAAAAGGCTGTTTTCAAAGACCAAGCTTGTCGGTCAAATGGAAGACATTCAATATTTCGCAGCATACAGAACAAGTAGCCTATTGTATGTATTTGCAAAGACAGCCATGATATTGTTAGATCACATTTGCCATTTCCGACTCTGTCGCCATCAAGGAGCCAAAGGAACAGTTTTTTTTTCAAAAGGAGAACAAAGGCGACACTTATATTAGTACCATGTTTCGTTGTGCAGAGAAATTTCGCCATTACACACGTACGTACTTTCGGCGTTCTAGTGCAGTAAAACAAGTTACGCTGCTACGAAAAGTCTCAGACATCCCATCGACGGAGAGAGAAATCATTAAAGTGAAACTTCCTCTAGCCGGTCAAGGATACAGCGCCAAGGACAACACGTGTAAGGAGAGAAGGCAGCAACAAGTAGGATTCATGTATTTTAAGCTATAAGCATGTATGGCCCTTTTGGGACCATGTCGCTAGAGTAGTATGCTTTAACATGCAGCATTGCTCCTTCTATTCTGACGTACATTCAACGAGCCAAACGGAAATCGGGCCTATGCAAGCCTTACCTTTTTTCGAGAAGAAAAAATACCGTTATCAATCCTTTACTAGTTCTTTTTCATCACCTCTCGTGAACCTTCTGTGTCGTAGCGTCTGAGTCGACGATCGAAAAAAGCAGAGTCTAGTAAACATATAGCCCTTTCTCCGGCACCTTAGGTAGAACGCGCTGACTCCGTTTACACAGGAAAGGGCATCTGGCGTACGTAGTTTTTGTAAAAATTTACATTTTAGCTTCGTACCGATTGTCGTCATCGAGAAGAATATGAAACAAACGCGTGCGCAGTATCTACTAAAGAAAGTGACTACCTCATGATTGAAGTGAAAGTTCTGCTGCCCTTGATATAATTTATATTATCATTGTATGTTGTTAGTATTAGTAATCAACTAACGGATCACCTGATTTCATCAGTACATTATATTTGTGAATGCTGTATAATATCTACTCAGAAAAGATAAAAATAGAACAGAGCATAATACAAATTTTGCAGAAAAGCTGTCGTGATAATTAAGGATATTAAGAGCGAGAAAATAGTAGTTTTGGATAATCATTATTGTGAAAATGAATAGTTAGAATCAGCAAGCTTAAACCTAACCAAGCACCGAAGATTTTGAAAACTATATAATTGAGAACTATTTTAAATATTTATTTGAAATAATACTTATTTAGACTACCAAGATCTATTGATTTTAAAGACACTAGATAAATGTTTCGCTATTACTCTTGTTATGTAGTCTTACCAATCACACCGATAACTGATGCAAGCTAATGATTGATTTGATACGACATTATTTTTTTATCGGGCTCCTGTTAGAAAGGACGTTTAAACTAGAATGAGAGAGACAAGGCGCCCATTACTAAAACATCAAAAAAATGCTAGAAGAAACTTATTTTGAATACGGTTTTAGATATTTCGCTTATTTTGAATATTTGTCGCTTACGAATATGTTTTGTTAACATAATGTGGTGGTAAAGGACGCTGGAAAACAGAAATAGTAAAAGCTTGCTCCAACTCCACAGCTTGCGGGCAATCATGGGTCGTACTGCTTACCCCCCAGATGTCATCCATATCCTACCGAGATAAAAACAGCATAGTAAAATCTTGTTCACTCTCGTTTGATGCCCTCAGGAGAATGGTCAGTGAAGACAATATGCCGTACCTATCAATAGTGAACCTTATACCTTATTTCTAAGACCCTATCTAAACGGGGATTTTTAACAGTATTGCCCACATGTGCCAGAAGTGTCGTCCCTGACGGCCATATTTGCTCAAAGCAGCCATAATTCATTACGATTATGACTTCAATTCAAACTACGCATAAATCATTTTCAAATTAGTCCTTTAGTGCAAATAACTTTCTAACAGTAACTCGGCCTGTGTCAAACGATATTCGTAGGTATCGATTGTTTAAGGTGTCTCTGAAATATGCTGCATGGGGAAAAAGTCTAGCAGGATTAAACTCTAGGCTAACCGCAGGTCAAAAGTTCCAGAAACGTAGGAGCTCAAACAGCCAAAAAAGTCTTAAAAACCGATTGTGTTTGCCTGAACAACATAATTGACCAGTGTGAAATTCTACTATGGGCAACAAGCTTACAAAGGTTAAGTAAACGGAAGGGTAAGGAAGGCATGTTTTTGCTTAGCGGCGGCTGACGTTCACTGACGTACTTTCCACTAGAAATGTACGCGCTTTGTTGCGTGTCACTGAAAATGAGGAACCCCATTGTCTAAACAAAAGTTTTCATTGTACTGTTTGGGAAAAAGCGATACATAGCCGTTGGTTTTTTTTGCTAAAACACATAAATCTAAGTTTGATTTCTATTCAATATAGCATATTCTTCGCTACACCAAACATCGAGCTCTATGGGCAGGTTCGCATAGATATATCTATCTAACTGTCCATCTCTAAGAAAGTTTCCCTTTTCTACAGTAGTAAAAACATCTTGTTTCGACTAGCTTGGGAGTACGAATATGAGTATTTGAACGCGTAGCTCCGCAATGATTCAGTCATTTAGCTTTCATCTCGAGTCGTTTAGCACAGCAGTTTCGTTCTGTGAAATGTATGTGCGTATGTTGGTACGCGAGAGACGCTCTTGGAAAGGGCTGAGAGAGTACCCGGCGAATCTTCTACAAAAAGAAAAGTATCTAACAGGTGATTTACTCGCACTGATACATATGTGTAGTCAAGTTGGCATACACTCGACGGAGCACGCGATAAAATAGGGGTACTGATAACCTATTTGACGGTAGCGACCCCCCTGCATCGCTACAACAAGCTGTCCTAATAAAATAATTCTCATAGAAATTTTGGTAGTCTATGATGCGAAGCCGGTAGAATAGTTTTTTTCAATCAGTATCTTATTTTGGTAACTTAGTAATTACTAAACGAATGAAATGTGGTCACAAAGCGGTAAAATATCCAGAAGATTTTCTACAGCTGACCAATTAGTGAAATAATAATAGCAATATCTCTGAAATTAAGTCCTCCATATTCTTTACGACAAACATTACATTCCATTCCATTCCATAGATTAAGTACAAATATTTGTTTCGCTTTGCTAAGTTCTAACTGCTATATGCGTTGAAAAAGAACATATGCATACTTATATAAACACAGAAACAAAAACTTACGTAACTTGGTCTGACGTGTCGTGTACGGGCTAAGCTGCAAACTATACATCTAATACCTGACTGGTATTTTGAACAAAGTAATTAATTTTTAAATTTTCATTGCCCATCATAGAAGGCAATGGTACGTATCGCCCAACGTAGCGACCATTAAAATGGTGAGAATTTGTTTTTTAAACTACTTTCCTCTACCCATGGTAATCCACCAGATCTAGGTGTCCTCCCCACACCCCACAAATACGTACGCAGGCACGCTGACGTCTTAAACGAGATATATAAGTATGCAACCTGGCTTCAGATAACCCTGGTACTTGGCAATTATCTATGCTGCTGTTTCTATTGGCCGCTGTTGTTCTCATCATACCCTTGCTTCTGGCACCATCGTTGGAATGGCGTCGTCGTTGTAAGGTTCATTTTTCTTGGACGTGTATGATGGATACGAGACGGTCCTAAGAACCTGACTTGCGCATTCAGTCGACCGAAAAGGCCCCCTAGCGACATCGTAGCTCTTCATATGATGCGAGGTGTCAGGGAAGAGAAGCTTTAGCTAGCAGCAATGTATCAATAAATCCAAATAAGAATAAAAGAAAATATCAATTGAAGAAGAAATGAGACTGCGATGAGTCAGCATATACAAACATGTGAAATGATAAATGCTTATACTATAATATATAGTATATACTTTTTCTAATATAAAGATTGAATGTGTCCACATTTACATGGATGGATCGTACATAAACCCTTGTATAAGACCTTTGTGTATGGCATGAATACATTGCAACACTAAAGGGTCTGTCTAAACAGGTCACATTTTGTATAATGGGACTTGGAGGTAGTTGCATTTAAATGCCCCGCTTTGGATCATTTGCAGTCCAGCTATATTTAAAGTATGCAGTAGCCCGTGTTCGTAGGATTTGAGCCTCGCGGATCGTTAAAGATCGGCCGTAATACGCGCCGTAGGTAATGGTGGCGACAACGTTCATTCGTTTTGAAATGCACCGTATTCAGCCAGATTTAGAGGAGATTGGGAAACAACAATAATAAAGTAGCATTGAAATATGCTGGGTCTGTGTTTGTGTAACAATACAATGAAAAATGAAATTGGCGAGTTAACCCAACGGGGCAATATTTTGAATAACTGCATCGCGCAGGAATCTCGGGTAGAAGGTGCCGCAAATACGTTTATCTTCAATTCACACAAAAAACACAGAAAATGCAGTCCACTTATAAACAATTGAAACACTTTTGGAGCAGCATTACAGACTCGCGACGTAATCGCTCGACTTAAACTATTATCGCAAAGAGTTGTAGGTAAATTGAATAGAGAGCTGATGGTGGCATAAGCCAATCCCACTTGTAGGATCTCTAATGAGTGACGAAAAAGATTACAATGGCCCACGTAAGCAAGCACACGCTATAAACATTCATATTATTAATGCACACGAAATTTTTTTTTTTTTTTTTTTTCGTATATATATATAACTAAAACTACATATTTTAAATGTGTTAGAAGTATCATTTTTTATTATTACAATCACCATTCACCGTGATTGCAGCCTTAATTTTTAAAATATTCCTTTTTTTTTAATTCGCAAACAAATGCTCATTAGTCACCAATGCATCAAGCGATATAGGTAGATACAAATTTGTTAAAGTGTCGCTTAAATATGCTACATACAAAAAACAAAGTTCCAACAAAGCACAAGTCTAGCCCAATGGCAGATCCTGAAAACAAAAGGTTTAATAGATGCAAAGAAAGCCTGTGAAATTAATATTTCCGGCCTAAAGGGAGCCGTTAACTTCGACATGAAAAATTCAGGCGTATTAAGTGGTTCATTATAGGCCGTTACGGCCGTGCGTTGACGTCCCATGCTAATGAAACAGAACACTGTTCTTGTAGGCTTCTTCCTAAACAACGTCCTCCAAAATTGCTAAATGCATTCCGTATGTATTAGATGTCCTCGACCCAGTTACCCCTTTAGGGGGCAGGTCTGCTGCCCACAGTCTAAATCCAAGCTGACTTGAGCATACTTTAATCATTAAATAAACGTTTTTTGTAAAATAAATACAATTAAAGCTTCACTGCCCCACAAAGCTTAGGTTGGGCTTTGTAAAAACATGAAATTCTCTCAGCGATCTCATTAGCTAACCTCTGTTTGTTGAAAATGGTTTAAAAACCAAATAACGATCCTAATCACGTTCCTTATATAGACTGCAAGCGATTCTTGAGCGATCCATCGGTAATCGCTAATGTTTTGTTACGATTTAGAGATATATGACTGCGATCTAGCTCAGGAGCAGCTTTATAGCTTAAAGGACCAGAATAGCATTTAACTTTATCAAAAAAACTAGTAAAACTTTTTGAAGCTTTCTAGTAATTTTTACCCACCTTTATGTGCTAAAAAAGAAACCATGATAAAATTTGCAGAAACAAGACAACACATGTTGATGGTAACGTACTCTTCACTAAATACTGGAGAATTGATAGGGAGCCGCCATAGCTGGTCGCAAAAGAAAACGGGTCCTATTTTTTGTTGCAGGATAAGCGCAGGATTTGTATGAATATCTGGTTCATCTGTCTGTTCCATACAGAAAGGACACCTTAACCAGAACTTCTCTTTATGAGTCGTTTGTAAGACCGTATTAAAACAGAAGCAGATATTTCAATGGAATTTTTTTATATCTGCTCCTGGCAATCATGCTTATCCTATATCACCACAATCCATCACGTCTACAGGTTCAATTCAGGGCTTGAATCGTTCACAAGCCTGTTTCAAATGCTGCCTTTATAAATGTGCGAACACCTGCCTGAGTCGTGTTTCTATAAAATGTTAGAAATGCTAATATTGTATCTTAAAATGGCATTATGCTATAAAAGTGAGACGTTTTGTGATGCTTTTCTTTTTTTTTTTTATTTTCGAGATGTACACTTGTATAGCTTGGGGTCTACACGCTTTGGAGTCGCAGCAAACCATAGAAGATAAAAAGAAAATCAAGTTGTTGATGGAATTTAGGTTCCATCCTAGCACTACAGCGGCGAAAGCAGCTCGCTAAAGGCAGTTCGTATTAGGCGTAAAGCCTTTCACGGGAAGTACCGCGAGCCGTTGTTTTTAAAAATGAGGAGGAGCAATTTTTTAAACCCTAGAATAAGTCTTAAAAAAAAAAACCTGTGTGAGGATGACTAACGAAATGTTGAAAGCCAACGAACTTTAAAGTGCAGTTGAGGTTTGTTTACGCGAAAATACAATACTTGATCAACCCTGTAAATTAATGAAGCTAAAAGAACCGGACCAATCATTACGGCATGATTAGAACGGGGATCATATATAGGGGTAAAGGAGCTCGCTTCTTTTCGTTATCACGGTGCGACAGTGACCTGTTCTTGCATCGAATCGATGGTGAAACATACATTCTCTGCAATGATCGATGACCACTATTAACCCGATTGGGCATTACCTTTGGAATAACTTATGGCGCCTAGTCGGTGATCTAGCGCTGGTGCTATACACTAGAGCTTCACGAATACTGATTCGTCGATTATGGCTGAACTGTTAGAACTGTAAGCAGAGAGTGATGAGCGAGTTCCGCATTAGGCAGTTGAACTTACTGAACGGTAGCCCAAGCGTACGGCAGCACTCGACCTCACACGTTGAGGAACATGGCGGCGGAAATACAACTGTTAGAGTCGGAGGTTCCTTGTCACTGACGATAGTCATCTGACACTGCTCCCACAAACAACGTTTTTAGACAAAAACTGTGTAACATAAGTAAAACATGGGTGAATATTAAGTAATCTATTTTCTTGTATAGTAGAATTTTATTTATTATTAATAATATCCTTAATATGTCGTAAGGTTATGGATAGGAAATGTAGCGAAGACATCGACGTTCTCTTATAGTGCGCTCAACAAATTCTACCCACCGGCCCACCCACCCACCCACCCACGAGAAAGACTATCGTAGTAGAAAACACGGTAGCTCTGAATACGCGTCAGGTGGAATCTTTTTACATAATATCTATCCGTTTTCTCTCATTTAAGAAGCAACGTCATCATCAAGAACAGGACATGTAATGTACTCAACTGTTGTGAAAGGCATTTTTCGAAATTTAGAATTAACCACATGGATGTTCAACTCTAAATGCGGTTACCTATTAACTAGTAATAATACGCAAGTGAAAACATTTTTTATATCGATTTTAGCTTTGTGCTCGGTGTTTGGATATATTTCATGACCCGCACAATTTCGAAATAGTTAAAGATAGTATCATAAATAAGCTTGTCATCCCAATTTTTATTTTGGGATGTCAGTATCACCGCTATGTGCCTATGTAGACGAACGTTTATAAGGAGTAAATATATTATGCCTACAAGTAGGAAGTTGTCCTACAACTGCGTTGTTAATACGATTATATCTTTTTGCTCTACTCTCAGGTATCTCGTATCAATCACCCGTCATCAAATAGATCAAAAAGCATGAACTCAGAGCTTTTTTGCGAAGCCCGAACTATTCTCTCTCTAATATCTTAAAAAAAAAACAAAAAAAAAAAAGGGATCCTTCTCTTTTTGGAAATACTGAAGTTGCATTAAAGTCAAATCAGAAGAACTATGTCCGTACGTATATGACTGCCCAGGACGAGTGTCCACGTCCAGAGACAACCTTTTATGGGCGTGGTTTATGAGTGGCATACTTTAAGAGACACGTCTACCAGATAGTTCCACATTTTTTTTACCACAATAGACAGTAAGTTTTCAATAGACACGTAAAGATATTTTCCTCCCGCTTCCTCAACGTGAAAATATGGAGAAATATAGGCAGAAAAAGCCCAAGTATACTTCGGTGCAGTACTATGATTCTTACTATAATTCTGAGATCGTTACCAGTCCTAGCGGATTGACGGATGATTTTGTTATGTTTCTCACTTTTCAGTAGTCGACTTCTAGCTTGGCCTTCCAGGACTGAGTTGATAACTACCACGTTATGATAACTAGAAAGGTAAACTGGAGAAGACTATTGGAAAACTACATGCCCGGAACCTTATCGTGAAGGGCGGAAAAAAGCGTGTGTAGATGAGACATTCTTTATCTGAGCAAGCAGGGTATTATTATCGTACACTTTTTCCGAAAGAAGAAATATCTATATCAGCAGGATATTACAGACTGTTGGCAGAACAGCGGATTGTCATAATGTCGAAGTTATGAACAACATCGATCGGTGATATCGTCATCAAGGGACGATCATAGCCGCTTTCCTTGCCATTTAATAGCGTATCGTATTAACTTGGACATATCAAAATAAAATTATATATTAATAACCATGAGCTCGTATAATCCCATATTAATCAATGTTTGTTTTCTATAGCCCCGATCGGTGATGTGCTAAATATCTGGGTAGAGTTATTAAGTAGTTAGCTGGATCGATCTTGGCCTTTGCCCGGTTTTTCGGCATTGCATTGGCTATATGGGTCAATTCAATCATAAGAAATGGTGTTGCTCGTGTGGCTATGCTAGCTTGAAAGCCAGGCTTTGAGTAGCGGTTGCCCCGAAGTTTTAAAATACTATTTTATGTGTAGTTGAAATCTTGTAATCACGGAAACCCTTAAGCGTTTTACTCTTTCTCTCAAGATATTTACTGGTGTAAAGGCAAACGCTACCAGAATGGTATTCAAGTTACCCAGAGTAAGTGGCTACAGGACGTCACTCAACCAAACATAGAATGACATCCGTTGTATTCCATTATGGACCCATATGTATATGGTTATTGTATTGTCACAGAGGTACATTGCCTAGTTTGTCTTGACTACGGAATATTATTTTTCACAAACGAACTGGAGTAATCCCTCTTCGGTCATATTTATCACACTTTGGCCATTTCATATATATTTATTGTCTCAAATAAGCTATTGAATAGAATAGTTGCATAAAAGCTTAGTAGTTTTCGAAAACGCCAAATAATTTCACTGAAGTTTCAATAGGAAAGAATAGTTTTAGGTCGCCCCATATCGGCTGTCGTATCCACACTAGATAACAGCATATTTGACCAAACATAATGTCATGTTTCCCAACGTGAACGTTTTAGACGTGTTAGAACGATTGCCGTCAAGATCACATAAAAGGCTCGGATTTTCTTTAATTACTCTTAACAATCTTATTAAAAATACTGTTTAAAAATGATCAACATAGTTTACGAAAAGGCCATACTAGGCCATAAAGAATCAGGTTAAAGCAACCACTCTGTATAGACTATTTTAACATACCTTCGCAAAAGGATGAACAGCATTTTTAGAAAATAGCTTTAATATACAAAAAAAAATAATAGATGGGAATGGCTAATGCTAGTGGTGCCTTAGAAAGATTCTCATGGCTTTTAAAGAAACAGACAGAGACAAGTATCTTTCGCTTTGGCGTTTATCACTTCCCCGTGACAACATTTGAGTGTTTAGTTTAGGCTATCGTGGACAAGTAACCTCATGTCTGTCATCTCCTATAGATGGCATATAGCATATTTGCGTTAAGGGATTTGGTTGCTTGATTTAAGGCCATATGGGTCAAATATTCATGAACAACGTTAAAATTAGCTGAACCATTGAATTCCGTGAATATCGAGACCATTTAGAGATCCCGGTTTCTCATCCCGGTGTTTTCAGTACGTTCTGTTCAGATGACTTTATCAGAGTAGCTAATGAGGTTCTGCTAATTAAAATAATAAGCTTGTATGCAAGTTTACGTTGTACATAACGTTTCCTTTTGTAGACCACGCTGACGTCGAGTGCTGTTAAGCAAGTTCTCTTTTTCCTACTTTTTGTAACTTGTTAGAAAATGTCATCAAACAAGAAATACGATAATTATTCACTTCGAGTAAAGCTGCAAAGCGAACGATATCCGTTTCTACTATTTTTCGTTTTTTTATTTTATATTAGCTAAACTAGAAACCTAAAATTAATGCGCCCGAATGCGAGAAAGAGTGACGCGGCGTGTCCTTCATAGTTTCATTTTACTTCATTTCTACCTCATCATGACTCCAGTCGTATTAGTTATGTGTTTCACTTGAAAGTCGGTAGACTAATACGAAACACTTTCGGACAAGACGAGCAATGTAAGATCTCTGTCCCATTGTATCCGAGAATATGCTATAAAATTAAACGGAATAGATATAAGTCGGTCTTATCCTATTTAAGGATAATCAAGTTTTCCTTTCTACGTCTTCCGGGAACGTCACAAGGCTCAAATAGTGAATATTATGGAGCGCAATGCTAAAGGGGTACGCTACTTAACCTAAGATATCGATGGAGAGCCTTGGCTTGATGCAATCAACCACCAAATTAGCAATCGTATAAGTAGTAGTTGTGTAGAATAATGGAGTTTATATTGCAGATCATAAAAAGTTGACAATTTGTATAAGCTTGCACTACCAGGACAGAAGGTGAAGAAGTCGTCGTGCCTACATACGCGAGTAAACCGCTCTCTAAATGTACATGGCGACTATATTAGAGGAGCCGAACCAGATAGGGTAGTACAACGCACCGCAGTAAAAAGAGGTTTAAACACACACACACACACACACACACACACACACACACACACACGCATCTATATAGAGCCTTTCCCGCCGAAAAAATATATTGAGGCGGGGTCTAGACATGAACTCTGTAGGAGTGGAGAAAGCGCCAAGCTCAGGATGGAATCGCAATATCATCGAAAAGTTGCTGTTATTATTACAAGCGTTAGTTTATCCAATCTTTGACTGAGCAAATGCTAACAGACTAAATAAAAAGCGTAATGGGAAAAAGACAATCATATTTAAAGCAAACATCTTAACTAAACAGCAACATAATTATACTTGGCCCATTGTTCCATATTGGCATTTGCCCATAGTCAGAGGTTACGTTATTCCTACACCGTGGTTTATTTTATCAAAGTTTTGTATTCCGTCTGCACTAACTGATTAGGTTGGCATCATGGCTTCTTGTTTTGCCAGCCTACTATACGCTCGGGGGCTGAACGGTGCCCCAACAGTATCGGTGTAACTAGTACAACAAGCTTTTGATTGGGGCAAAGCATCTAATTCTCTTTTGAAATTACCAACCTGACCGAACCTTGTCTTGCGGAGTATCTTTCACTACGTGGTAGTGAAACTGTCGATAGACTTGACTCCCGGCTGTTCCCGGGGTAAGCAATTTGTCTCAACAAGAAAGCCAACAAAGTGTCGTCGGAATTAACTTGCAGAAAATGAACGGGGGAGATTGCAATCGAATGGATTTGCTGTTGTCAGCCTTTTTCCAGGCGGTAGAGTGCATTACGAAGGATAAATGCTTAACTAGAATAGAACCAGTTCTTGAATGTGCCTTAGTTTTAAGCTAGCTTTATTTTGACGATCGTTGGTCTGTATCTCTACTTTATCGACGAGAAGACCAATCTATCTAAGCCTTGACACAATATACAGACACATCATGTGTCGTTTGTCTTAGAAAGCATCATACGACTGTAGGACCATTACGAAAGCTTCAATTGAATAGTCGTTTCCTCTCGATTTGACCTATATTAGCCTATAATTGAGATTATATACCGTTCAGATATTAATCAAGTACTTCAAATTAGTTAGGTATTATATTATTTCAATCTCACAAGCAATATATGGATACGAATATTTTAGATAAATAGATTATTATGATAAACCATGAAATGGTTTGCCGTCATATATGAATCATAAAGTGTTTCTTTTTATCTAATACACTAGTACCAGATAAATATCGTAGCTTTAACAAAGTACCACACCAAGCCTATGAGCATTTCTCAAGGAAATCGCACTATACTACAATACTTTAGCCAGGCTCATCTCTACACTTACAAAAGTAACTAGGATATGACTGTTATATTACGCAATGGTCCATTATCGAAGTTCTCAAAAGGGAAGGCTCTTCCTAATTGGAGCGAGCTCATCATGAGCAATTGATTAATACCTGCTAAGACAAGGCATCGAATCCTTCTGTTAACTAGCTAAGAGCCTAGGCTTACGGTAGACACACGTTGGCATCTATAAACTCAGTTGGTACTCTCTATCGTATATATGGTGCCTCCATTGAAGGCGATGACGCCTCACTTACACGGTATCTTCGATGTCGCCTCATTGACGTTCTATTATTTCTTTGATTTTTCCTACTGTTACGGGTAACGTAACACCACGTAAGGATGCACCAGCAAAACATAATGCGTTAAAAGTGCATTTGTTGTTTGGCTAACCACGAAAAAACATGATGAATCAACAACTAGTGAAAACTTCTTCATTTCATTTTATTTGAGAAAAGTCAACGATCGTCATTATGGGCGGGTAAGTAAAACAGAGAAAAGAAAAGAAAGGAAAGGGAATTCATTATCCTAGAGAGACGTTATCACAGCCTGCGTTCTTCATTCACAATCTGTAAATTTACTGGCACTATTTCTTCTTGACATATGGTCTTCTTAACAAAATTCATCTATGTCGCCTCTTTTAGTTTAAACTAGTATTTAACAGCTAGGATACCTGACGTAAAACACCAAAAAAAAAAACGCAGACCTACATTAGTTTCGTCAAATTGTCGATTTTTACATTTTACCGTCTTGGAAATATGGATTCGAATCATAGTTGGACTGTTAGATGTTGATGTTTGTTTAAGACCGCGTTATTTAACAACACAGAACTGCTTTTAGGCTAAATAATTTCCGTAGATTTTTAAGCCGTCTAACGAAAGATAGTCCGAATCGTCGTTTACAATTCTTCAAAGTGATCTTCAACGAACCGGGACAGAATAACGAGCTCATTCCAAGCTTTTACGACAACGAATCATCAGAGGAAAATGACAAATAGACAAATGAATTCAGACGTGTATTGAAGGCCACGTTCTCTGGTACCACTCTGTTGGCCGTCAAGTGTATCTCGGAACTTTAGGGCACGTTATTTTTCTGCAGTCATTAAAACTGTGTGACGATAACGTGTTTGTTTTGTAACATAATGCGGCGGCAATGTGCTGGATTGTAACTGCGCGTTTCAGACCACGACCGGCTGGTTATCAGTCGTAACAATAAGACACACTGATTATAAAACAAGTTCGATTAAGTTATTCATAAGAAAAGAATAACTTCGAAAAGTGCCACAGTGTCCCCCTGTGAACAATTCATATTTCAGTGTAAGGGCCATTTATAATAGTAAGATTTGAGAGGAACATGAGAGCTACATATTCACACTTTGAACCCATCTGCCGATTAGGACTAGCACTAATCTAATTTGCCCCAATGTGAATGTGAAGATCGGCAGTCCATCAGCAGGCTCTATATAGCAATTCTTTGAGGATTCTTATAGTTTTCCAATAAAGGTAATAGATGCTCGCAGCACCATATGCTCATTTAGAGCGTCCTGTAGTTCCTAAAGCTTAATATCATAAGAGCATCCTAAAAGTAGGTAGATCTGCTTTATGATGGTTTCCAGCGCAATTAGGCGCTGTGGTTGTTCTCCTAAAATACTGCAATAACAAATAACGTTTGTTCTTCTTTAATGGTACATACTTAACAAAACGTGCATATGAAAATAATTAGAAAATATATATATGCTATATCGTTAGGAGCGATCCTTGATTGACT
Organism: Varroa jacobsoni; assembly: GCF_002532875.2. Taxonomy (NCBI): domain Eukaryota; kingdom Metazoa; phylum Arthropoda; class Arachnida; order Mesostigmata; family Varroidae; genus Varroa; species Varroa jacobsoni. The sequence continues at coordinate 165,753 of NW_019212946.1, read as the reverse complement.
CATAAATTCGTCCACTTCCAGTTAGGAATAATTTGGAAGGCCGTTGTCCTAGACTTCTCGTTTCGGGATGTATTTTTTAATGGTGTGACACAAATCGGTTGAGGGTTAACATGATATTAAATAGTAGTTTGATCTTCACTTGATTTCCTATTTTTTTCATTGCTTTAACTCTGCACATGGCAGTCACAACGCATACTAGAACTTATCCTGGTAGTTTTCGTCCTCGATGGTCAGGTACTCGTATGTTCTGACTGATGTTCGTTTGTAGTACGGGTCCTTCTCTCCGTTTCGAATTTTAAGGGATCAAGAACTTCTTCCGCTACCAAAATCTTTCTTGACGTATTACCTGCCAAATCTGTAGAATTGTTGTGGAAAATTGGAAATGGGTCATACATATACCGTAATTTTTCTAATATTTTTAAAAATAGCGAAAGCACAGTACGGTGCTAACGTGATCAATTCATGGCACGTAGCCTACGAACGGTTGTGCCGTGAATTGCGGCCCGTTGTCAGGGACGATTGTGTACGTGAACATGTGTAGATGTTTTATTAAAGGTTAGATTTTAGTGCCAAAGGGGCGTATTTCAGGCCATCTGGATTATGCATTTACCGTGATCACTTTACCTTTAAAGTGGCCAGCAAGATCAAGACGCACTCGTGCGAAAGTTCATATTGCTATAAAAAATTTTTGAATGAAAGTCTTTGTTGGATTTCTAGATTAGTTAGATCCATTTGTTGCCAGTACATGTGGGGTGTAGCAACTCGTTTTGATCTGGTGCCGCCTACTTGATGTATAAGTTTAGTTAGAAAGGTCTCGGTATTTTATTGTTGATTAGAAGACATTTCTTTCTCGGTTGCGGCTTAATCACTAAAGTTGTTGATTGTCTTTTGTGGGTTGTTAATTGTATGCGACTTCATGCGAAATAACAGAATAATAATAACAACTTTTAATATGGGAAATTTTCATAAAAGTTTTTTAAGATTTTCAAAAGTAAACTGTTAAAATCATTTTCAACTAGTACGACAATTTTTTCTTCTAGTTCTCTGTGAACCTGTTAGTTAGTAATAAGTCGTAATAGGGCATTGGCATTACTAAGCTCATCAGTTATAGATAGTTTATCGTACTACAGAATATAGGTAGGAGTAAGAATAAACTTTCGTCGATGAATGTACTTACTTACGGAATCTCGAACACCTAAAGATGACTGCTAGAGCTTTCATTAGCTTGCACGTGATCTTGTCCTGATTTACCCAATTAGCGTACTCCATTACTTTTCCACGCCGTCTGGGTACGGGTGGGATATTACGGCACCAGCGGCTGGCGTCAGCTGCGACGATAATTGCCAATGAAGGATTGTAGCGGGTAAATGGCAGATATGATTGTAGGAGTTTTTAGCTTCGTCAAGAGGCCCAAGGAATTCTCTCGCTTTATTTACAGATAATGTGCGAGAATCCTGACTAACTCTGAGACCCTAGAAGGTATATTTTACTGTGGTTTTAATTTTCTCCGAATCTAGTGTACGACCGCCTGGTGTGAAAAAAAAAAAAAAAAAAAGTTATTAACTGCTACTTGAAGGAACTGCGGGTCGGCTCTTAAACTTGACATCTTTCTTCGTTCGTATTTGCTAAATTCGTACCTCTTATCAAGCCTTTAATTATGTTTTATGGTGGTAAAAGCAATAACTAAGATTTCATCCTAATAAGCTGATGCACCAGTTGATAGAGCAGTAGTTTTTTCTATTACCTGCTACTACTATTCTAAACAGAAGTGGATTTTATCGAATGAAATTTTCAGCCATCAATTTCTATAGATTTGTAGATATATCTTCGTAAAATCAACTTGCTGCTGTTAGTGCAATAAAAATGTCATTTGGTATTAATAGTGAACGAGGGTGATTTTTCCATATACTGAGAAAACTGATAGAAAAATGTACGCTTAATTGAATTTCCTTTCTGAATAACTAACACTGGATAGCATATCCTCAGTAAATGATTTGGTTACAAACGCCAATTTTATACTACCGTTAACATTTTTTTTTCATTGTTAGCTTGGGTATCATACAATGTTAAGATCGATTTGACAAAAATCGTTCTCTTTTCTATTTGTGAGTGAATATTCTCCTTTAAATTGACTCAAAAAAAATGACTCCGTTAAATTTCTCATTAAATCTGCTCTTATTCTTTATACCCTAGTTTTTTTTGAAAGTAGTATACTGTTTATCACCCGTAATCAACCGCTTTAAAAGAAACTGTTCGGCAGACTTTTACAGAGAGAAAAACGATCCAAACGATCGAGTTTCGCTGTAACCCGCTCTATTTAAATGGTTTAAAGTACTTTTGTGAAGGTTTCTTAGATTTTAAGAGATATTATGGCCACTAACGTGTATATATATTGCTTAACTTTCGCCTAGATTTTAACAGATCAGTTTGGAATCGATCGCATCGGAATTGCCAGGATGAAAGAGACAAAGCTTTCTATAGTGCATATTTGCTTAAACAGCAATCTTTTATAGGCTATTTATGTGTGTGTTATTTTTTTATGTGTGTCTTTATCAAAAATAAAGCGAATTGTTACACTCACCTTCAAACTGTTTTATTTTAGTCGTTTCAAAACATCTACCATTGTCAAAGCTCAGTTTCAACTCATATGGCTTAAGGTGTTTATAACTTTAAGGTCATCTTTCTAGCAACACGATCAATACTTCATTAATTAAATTGACTTATTACTTATTAGAAATTAAATTCATTAAGACATTTTGGTTTTAGCAGGGTCGAAGGTGTTAGTACGTCCACGTGCTCTAGTCAGGACTATATAGGCCAACTTCAAATACAGAAATATGCATTAAACACTTAGCAACAAGTTGATTATTGAAAGAAGTATAAAACAACATGAAACTAATTTTTAAGCTTCTGTCGTCAATGGGTTGAAGTGTCGTGTGCATACGATATTGCTATGGTAAATTATATTCGAGCCGATATATGACTCTCGTTTCCAAATGGTCCTATTTTCTTTTCTGACTTCGACGCTTCAAAAAAATCGAAGTTGATGCCTTTGCGGAACAATCCACTAATGGAGATCATGAAGCACATCAACGCAGATGTTTCGATGCCTTTTTATGTTTCGAGCTTCTCGTTTAGCATCGCCGTCAAGCATTCTACTGGACATAAAACCTAGCATAAATATATATTACTAGCATGAAACGAACCATGTGCCTATGTTCAGGTTCGAACCTAGACCACCTAGACGAAGTTAGGTGTATCAGTGCCTTTTTGCCTTACAAAAAAGTGTGTCTCATAGCAGAATCACTTACACTGCGACGGCTACTTTTAGCTACGTGTACTGCTAAAAGTATGATAAACTAATAGGGCATATGGTCGTATGGCAGCGACTGCGAAGAGCTGCGAAGAAAGTTTGTAGCTCACTCGGGATTTATACGACATTTCTGGAACATTATTTATAATTAATAAGGATTTATATTTAATCATTATTATTAAATGTGCAGCTGCTAGGCTTTCAAACTTTCATCTAGAAATACATAGGAGTTTATCATGACAGTGCAAGAACTCTTCACCTACCTATCTATTACTTATTCTACCCATTCCATCCATTTTTATCTGAGTAAATCTTTTGAGTTTTATTTGAAACGCAACTTCCCAGTCATTACTGCATTAGACGTTACTGGATGCAACAGAGTGCTTCAGCGAGCTTACTTCAGATGCAAAGGACTAGATGGGGGCGGCTTAAACGGGAACGGGAATGTTTGACGACAGGGGTAAATGAATTAGTGAACAGGAGGTGCACATTTGTCATCGTGTTCCTTTGTGCAAGCAGGAGTGAGATCCTTTTTTATAAGTGTGTATGCGCCTATACAAAAATACACCGACTGCAGAAGAAGCTACTCTTGGCTCCAGACATTTGCATATTTACCAGCTTCTTACGAAGTTGCGGAAGCCTGAAAAATTGCAAGTGGAAATGGTCAATTTCAACGCGTCTAACCGAAAAATCATGAACGTAGATACAATTGCTTGAGGGTCTAGGAATGAACGGTCGATCGGCCCGTTGGTCTATTGGCCCAAAGCTATATTTCATGCGGAAGTAGCCAGATTTATATTTTGTTTAGCTGACGCGAGACAAGACCATTATTTCTTGAGCGTTGTGGCTGTAAGTCTTTACTGTCACCGTTTCCTTCGAAATTAACCAAATGACGTTCTAACGTTTATCTTCTAAAACCGGCGAAGTCTTATGCTTCAAACAACGATCACTGAGCATCGCAAGCAACAAGTATCTTTGCTTTGGAGAGCTGAAAGGATAATCGCTTTGCTTGTGCAGAATATTGTGGCACAAGCTCGACGTACTAAAATGAATTATGTGTTTATTCGGATTTTTTTTAAACATTTACCCTTTGTATATATATTAGTGGAGTATAATATATTTCTTATTGATATTGTTACAATTGTTAAACAAATGAGTAATAATCTATTATTTAAAATATTCAAATAGATTGATATCAAATGCAAGTCTGGAGCTATATCGCAAAACCTATATGGCAAAAGTTAAGGCTCCGTAGTAGCCACTCAGTTAAGTTTATAATAAGTTTGAAAGATATAGGATTTTTCAACATTTTTGAGTGCCCTGTTTGGCAAAAATGCCGCGGGTCATTTTATTTACCTTCTGCTTCTTAGCTTCTGATACGCTCATGTCATAAACATCCTCAAAATGTTCTGCGGGACCACGAAAGTCGAAAGGCATCTTAAAGGTTATAGATCATTCTGACAAAACGAAGGCATAAACGCGTCATGATGCATCGATAATTAGAAATTATTCATTAGGACGTAGGAGTTTTACACAGAAACTGGCTGGTTCGCAGTTTATTTAAGCTTTCATTTAAGGAAAACGCACATAAAAAACGACGAGGAATTTTTATATACTTCGTTACCTGTGAGGCATTTGCTCTTTCGGCATAAAAAAATAACTAATCATATTTCGATCATACAGATCAATCTGTGGTAGAATAAATTTGAATAGCGAGAAGTTAATGCTGTGCAAGAATTGCATTGGGTTATGTTATGTAGCAATGTCGTATGTTGTTAAGTAAAAATATGCAATAAATTTTTTTACATTTGACCGGGATTAACTTTTGCGCCGTTAAAGATAGCACAGTGAGGTCCTTCTAATGCTAGCATCAGCGTGTATGCTCGATACAACACAGCCTTTGCGTAATACAGTTTATTGCGGCAAACAACGGTGGTCTAGCTTCGAGCTGGTCAAATTCAAGATAAGGTTGGATTCCATAATGTTTCAAATGCGATATATGACACGGTATTCAGAAGTCACTAGCAGAAAATGAAATTTATTAAGGTTCGAGCAATAAGAAAAGTGCGGTGGTTGTTTTCGGCGGAAAAGTTCAGAGTCTAAAATTTATGGTCGGGTTTTATAGCGGCTTCGTAACTTGTAACATAGTCTGAATAAGATGCAACGTCCTCAAATGAAACACGCTTATCCAGTTAGCAGATAGTCGAAAGAGCTACCATCATGGAGCCACCACAACTGGTACGTTAGGCCCTAATCTAAGCGTTCTGCATACTGGTCGTCTCACGTTTGACAAAAATAGCGTTTGCTCTTAAAACGCGAGGCAGGCGAGTTTATTTCTCAGAAAAATACCACCTATCATGCGAAAAGACACGGACCATCAAAACACACACCTATTAGACACAGACGAAGCAAATATCATTGAGGTATACGTAAAGTATGAAAAATACACTGGGTTACTGTCAGGCAACGCAATTCTCACAGGTAGTGTGGCTCATAGAACCAGTCGGCCTAATCGTTGACCCTACCGCAATATACTAAAGTCTCGAAAAAGATACGAAATGCTTATGTATACTAATACCGATTATCATTAAGCGAAACAACAATGCCTTCTGTCGTAGTGTTACTGTGTCCGATTCGGTGCGTCACGCCTAAATATCAGAGTGCGATGCAGGCTACAGCAAACTGAGTCACCGCCGGTAGTGCAGGCCATTTTAAGACGTCCCAGTAATTATTTTTCAGGGAATATCTGTCCTGCTTGTTTCAACGGAGTCGTATAGTGCTAGAAGCCATGGTGCTTAGCTGGAACAGTTCAGAGCTCAATGGGGTGGTTGTATGTTAACTGCACAGAAACTTCTATACCTGGTGCTATGACAATGAGCTCGTAGCTGACGAACTAGAGTTTGAGCTTTGCTTAAATCAATAGTGCATATACCTTGTGCTACGCTTGCCTGCAAGCATGATCAATACATACATTTAATTCTCTATAATGGCAATGCAAAAATTGCATGCTTCTGCAGATTTCTTCATTTATTTGACAATTTGGTTCTGTCTTCACTGACGTTTTGCGAAGGGCATTGCAAGACTTCTTCTGCATAGCTTACTATATGAGGGAAATAGCTCGTAGGCAATATAAGGACCACGCAACCGAGTCTTAGGACAGAATCCGTAGGCAATTTCCGAAGAGAGCCGGGTGTCGAGTCAGGTATAAACAAGGGACGCGTATGGCCCGAGATGCGCTTAATATGCGCGTCGACAATTAGATTATTATGTTCAATATGTCATAGCGTCTCTTAAAGGTATTGAATAAGAACTTCCTCGAGCTGTTAGCTATAGTCGTATTAAAATTATATCATCTTTTTTTGATCGTCGCAATCTGGGGAGTAAACTAACTTCGTGCTTTTGTTTTTTTTTTCCACTTTAACACGCATTTTCACTTTAATTTAAAAGAAAGCAGAAAAATACAACCGGCGCTTTGCTGGTATGTAAGTTGGCCCACGTAGTTAACTGCCCGCATATTCATGCCCCTGCTGCTTTCCATTATTAAGTTTATTATATCTGTTTACTGATTTAGAGCTAGGCTTTTTCACAGGGATTTTTCACTTTCAACATCGTGAAGCATTAGCGTTCGGTGTCACTCTTGTAATGTAACGAAATGCAGGTAATACGTCATCATACAGTTAACTTTATTGAATGGGCTTGTTCAATTTATCAGTCTCACAGCTACACATTACTTAGTTAGATAGATAGAGTTATTAATACGGCCTATGTAGTACCTGTGCCTCTAATAAAGGCTCCCAGTATCACACCTTCTATCGTCCATATATTCTCCGACTATTTCAGAACAGCTTTCGATCTGAGGCACGGAACTGAATTTCTAGAGCTAACAGAGCCCTTTTTTGAGCTGTGCCGAGAGGGGTTAATTTTGTTATTTACGGTGTCTGTTTTAATCGAATTTAACAGTACTCTAATTGATACCGAATGTATAATTATAACATACACAGAAATTCTGAATCGCTTACCTTCGCACATGTGCTGCTAAAGACTAAATAGGACGATGAAAAAATCTTCATAAGTCAGAAACCACTACACGCTGCTTATCTCTATCTGTAATCATCTTCTCAGTGCGTTTACAAGACAAACGATTTGTCTATTAATGTTTAATGCGCTTTTTTTTAATGAAGTTCACTTCATTAAAAAAAAGCTTTCGGAACGTTAGTCTACAGCGATCAATAAGTAAGTTGCGATAACGGAAATTACATCAGATCAGAGAAAATTTCAAGTCTAGGTAAACTTGATATCCTAATTTACCGGACGGTATAGCTGTTTATCTCAGACAGCTAGTGTTTGGATTCGTATAATTGGCATCGGCGATAGAACGTTTCTGGCTATCATGATGCATCTCACTAAATGCAGATACTCTTTGATGTGTTCGATAACGTTTCTGCATCAGCTAATAGCGCGGCGTTTATGTTGAAGTCTATTTGTAACACCAGCGTAAACCTAGTGTAACCTAGAGAAAAAAACTACTATGCAATAAGTCTCCTTAGTCCTAATCTCTTGGATGACGACAATAATCGAATAATCCGACCAATTGTTTCGACGTGATGATCGAGTACACACCTGTTCGTGTAAAGACCCTAAATTATATGACAGCCAAGTGAGGACCAACCTAGACCTCATCAACCGGTAGTACCTCCTAAATAAGAACCTGTACGATTCTGCCTAAAAGCAATATCACTCCTTGTTACTTGCACTCATTTCTTTGATTTGTACAGTCCTCTTCGTTTTACTTCGTTAGCTCTTTTGAGATATCCAGGCACCTTACGGAAGACAAGAATATAATACGGAAAGGTTTTAATGTGGCGCAGCTAATTTTTCCCACTCGGAAAAAAAATCGGTAACAAAATTTTCTCCCAAAAAAAGATCCCTTTTCCTTAAGCAGGTCTCGTCTCAATGCACCATCTCCTCTTTTTTCTTGGTAGGCACCGTTTACCGTGCCTTTTACTTTCTATATGCTTTGTTTTTTATGTAGATTATCGGTATCAGTCATGTATCTCGGTTCATGATGGCGCGTACAGCACGTTCACTCTATTCTGAATCCATTCGTTCATTCTTCACTTTATAGAACGGTATATGTAGATTTTATCTATAAGTACTACAGTTCAAGTACAACATAACGTGTCTCCGCTCGACCTAACTCACTTCAGTTATCTCCTGTGTTTATATGGATACCTCTGGCGACGGCCCCATCCAATGTGATGGGCTTTTTTTTTTTTTTTTTTTTTTTTTAGGACGACCTCTTCAATACTTGCTTCTTCTCGGCTTACTGATATGTGTCTTCGTGAAACATGTTCCTTATAGACACGATTAAATTGCTACTTTCGAGGGTCAATTATAAGTTAGATACTTGTATATAAAAGCTAATTTTGTTTAAAGGGATGACACTTATTTCTTGCGCATTGTTGCGGTCATGAAAAGGCTATCTAAGCCGTTGTGCCGCTTCAGCCCTCAGCTCTGTGACATAAGCTACTCACTCAGCACGAGCTGATAATCAGCAGTAGCCTGCTACGATCGCTTCCGATTCTAGAAATCACTGCCTACCGGCGGGAACGTGCAGCTACGCCTGCAGCAAGCGTAGTTCAACGATAAATGTATGCGAAGCTCCTGTTGACAACGGGTAAACGTACCGTCAAACCTGGCAGCTTTGATTGCACAAAAAGATGATGACTTGTGACGCGCTCACAATCCTCACGTCGTTTCTACAAGCAGGAGCCACTTAGCCAATCAGATACCTTTACATCATCTTCTTCATCATTCGCATCTATTCTTTCCAAGTCCAACGCAGTATGCTAACAGTGAGATCGGACACAAAATCAAGATGTCCTTTCACGCAAGCCCCCAACCAGACAAAATCTCGATATTCACTCATCGTTGAACGAGCATCGTACCTCTAGTTTTCACCTGGCCGAAGCTGGACTTACCACCTCCATCTCACACGATAACAGCTGGTCTTGCTCCTTAGTCGCTCCAATGTAGTCGGCATCTTCAGTATTTTGAGGTCCACACACGGTTCGGTCCACTGCTAAGCACTAGATCTGAGGACATAGCATGAGGTGGTTCTCTAGATTTGAAACCGGGCGCAGACAAACATGCTAGAAGGATGTAAAGCAGTACCAAACAGTCATTTCGGACGATAGAGCGTATAGTCCGGAGCTTTCGAGAGCTGTTCTCTAGCAGCCAGTAAAGAACAGCTAAACCAGCGTCGCTCGTTTGAGCGGTAGACGGTTAGCAAGTCAACTATCTAAGACACTGTTTCTGATTCAGCTTCAATTAGACGCCGGTTTTTGGATTCGTTCGAGCTGATCCTTCCGTGAGCTAAATCAGGCAGCTGAGTTAACTAGGACAAATATCCACTTCGACTATAAATAAGTGGTTGAAGAGAAGCGTAAAGATGAAGAATTTTCAAACATTTTTCAGCAGGCTTGATCTTTAAATGACTATTCATAATAATATGCTTTGCGCATTTTCACAAATCAAATACTTCGAGGATCGGTGCTGAAAGGCCTAGACCTACACAGCAAGAATGAGAGTCATAAACTGAACTACCTTCGGTTGGCTAATGCTGGCCGCATTTAAGCGTCCTCCTTGGGCTTTCGCATCGCTGCTTGCTTGATAGGTTCATTATACAACAGTGCCAACCTCGTTCGCGTACGAATCGTTATTTAGTTTTTTGACAGTGATGCCTTAGATCGTATGTAAAGAACGTGTATCCGCTTCCGGACAGGAGGGACGGAAGCCTGTGCCTTTGCTTTCGAGTTCTGCGCCTTTTTAGAGTTCCCTTAGTGCACGCAACAAGCTATGAAGTCACTATAAAAAAGCGTATATGCTAAATGCGATGATCTAGCGAATTGTAAAGGGCACTGAGTACAATATGAAAACCCTACATTTGAGCATAGGATTTTTTGCTCGCAAAATTTATTGTGTGACTATTATGGCTGCTCATGTATCACGAAGTGCGTGTGTACGAACGTTGTAGTGGTTACCGAGAACCGCGGCAGTGATCTTACCAGCAGCTCGGAATACACGGCAAACGTTGAATGTGCCCTTTACGGCTCCTCAATACAAATGTCGCGTGGCCTATTTGACATGTTAGATACCTTTTCCGGCAAGCAATCTAATACCTATTTGATCTTACCTAAACCTAAATGAGTCTATTTATTATAACCTCTTCGCTTGTTACACAAGAATTTCTTTTTCAGGACGAACACTCATTTTTCGCTACTGGCGTTTACGGCAGGTGATCGGAATCGATCTAGAGTACACAACGTATTATATGCTACGACACAACCGAAAAAATGAGCGATTCAGGTATTGTTTTATGAGATTAGTGGGCTTTGTTATGACGACTAAGAGACGTTTAATAAATAAGAGCTTGCAAAAGCAGGCACAGAAAAAGCAGAGCGTAAACGTCCTTTTACGGTCACAACGATAGGTGGGAGAAAAGCCATTGCCTGCAGTAATCAACGAAGACGAATCAAAGTCTTACCTGCTGATCCACTGGCCTTGGCTTGTAAGCCAGGTATTCAGTGACACAAGGGCGTAAAGGTGTCTTTAGCGAGCTAACGCAATCGAACAGCATCCAATGCTCGGTGTGTCATACAACGGAACCTATCAACAACCATTTTCTACTAAGCTTTTAATGACTATGTTCATTAAGGAAGTAAAGCGCTGATCAAATTCTAAATACATAGTAAATATACAATATCCGAGTTATGAAAAATATTGCAGTGTTTTATTTAAGAACACGCCCGCGATGTGGCCACACGAAACGAAAGTTGAATTGAAACATATGTCCTTTAACTTTAACGCATAGAATTTTGTGCTTGTTCAGAGGAATAGATATCTTAACGTATTTTATGGAAAATTTCGTTAAATTTCGTCGCCTCTTTTCTTTACGCTATATTCTGAATAGCGCATTTCTTGATGGTGGCCAAATAGCTCTTGCAACGACGAAGTACGGATCATGCAAAAGCAAACAAAGTTATGCCCCACTAACCGGTCGCTGTTGGTGAGTACACTGTAGTTAAATAGTCTCTCATTTCGTAATCAACGCATTAAAGTTGACTAGTTTTGCGTAACCTAGGTTTGAATCATGGCGGGTGTGGGGCACGAACGAAGTATGCCAACTACAAGGCGACTTACTGTTGGTTCAAGAATATGGCATGTTCCTCCGTAGATGAGAATGGCACGCATTGGGGAATTAAATTTCTTTTTAATTCTTAATTAAATTCCACATCATATCTCTAAATGCTGCTCATCCCAGTTAGTTACGTGCAATGTTATTAAACTATTGTAGTGCTTATAGAACCTTTCTAGTTGTTTGTACTTCTACCTAAATGCCATCAAGGGATAGCTTTTCTTTTTTAATAAGTAATAGCAATATTCGTTCTAATGTTGAGTTCCGTTTTAATTATATATATGGCAGAGCTACAACAATTAGAACTTCCTAAACCAAATTGGAATCTGTAGTAGGACTGTATTGTACGTTTCCCGATCAACGCACTGGAATAGGCCCTGCTAATAGCCAAAGCTTTTTCCATTAGGCAACGATTTGAGAATTAGGGGATTCGTTGCAGGCTGAGACGACGACTCAACGGTGCTAGCTGCTATACAAACGCTGAAAGATCATACATTGTGTAATCTGTTATAAATCTAATTTGCCCCGTTCCTCCTCAAGTATAAATATAATTTCTGAGGCTGTTATCTGTCCCTACAACATGTTAATTTCGTTTGTACGCTGAAGATGATGCCGTGGATAGAAGCAGAGGCATACGTTATTCAGGACAAGGGACGAACTTAGGCTAGCCGGTTTTTCATATTTTTGTAGGAACCATTTTACGTTTAACGGGGGATAAACAACGTCTTCATACTAGACACCCATCGTTTAGCCGTCTGTTATAATAACGTTGTTTGTGATCAAGGTATAACGTGTTTCGGAATAATAATCGCTGCCTACAAACTATTTATGTATACATATGTGTGTACATAAATAACCAAATGTGCTAATATATGTACATACATACGAGGCAGACATGTTGAATATTGTTGTATCATATATATATCTCTTTAAGGAACAAAAGATTTTCACACACCCTTCATCACACACCCGATGATCCGCCATTTTACGCTGGATAATAAGATCATGAATCCAGCGCGTAGGATAGTTTTAAATAATCGCTTTTGTTTTCAGATATTCACATTTATTCTGAGCATGCACCGTCAGTTAACATTTTACTACTGATGCGCTATGCTACGAGCACGGTATGTTCGTTAGGGTTACTGAGTGAGCTATCTAAACAATCTGGTTAGAGGTACGACACCTGGGGTTTTGTAACTAGGACCGCCTATAGTTAAAGCCGATAGGTAGGCTAACATCAGGTAGATTGCAGCAGTGTGACAAATGATATTATCCTTGACTTCACTATATACGTTTTATACGTGTCGTACATCATCGATTTCGTTAAATGTAAAGATCTGTTTTCTTAAAGGAAGCACTAGTAAAGACGACCTAAACTAGCTAGTGTAAACCGAGCTGATGGCATGAAAACCAATTGTGCGCATGACGCTGTGTTAAGTGACGAGACCCGTCAAAATGGAACCAACAATAGGCCGGCCGGACTGGTCTGTCTCGCTGAGCTTGATGACCCATTAATGTAACACTCATCTTGCAATATCACCGTCAAGCTTTCAATAGTACTTTGAAGCGAAGTTGACCAATTATATAAGCAGTGTATTGGCATATACACCGCTGTTGATTGAACACAGTCAGTGAACAATAAGTACAATAGATGACAAGGTAAAAAGTTCTCTTCCTTTTTTCTTTTATTTCCGATACACTGTTCGAAAGCGTTCCTTATACCCTATCAGCGCGCTGTGACGATAGTAGATTGCGAGTGCAAACATAATTCGGAACGTATCCTCAAACGTGAATGTTTTAGACGGAAAAAACGTATGTCTTCGATACCCTCTGTTTTATGTGTTTTGTCGAAGTCAAAGTGCTGTTAAAGCGGCGTGATACATTTGCTGTACATACAGCAATGACAATATCGCTAATAGGACTGCTTAGCAGGTTTGAAATCGGCATTCAGGCTTTAAAAAACGCCTCCCGCTAGGGCCGACTGCTTGAGTTGATGACACACCTTTGAAAGAAGGTTTCTGACAAACGGGTTTGTTACAAACATGAGGTGTGGCCACACAACCATCATTAACTAGCAGAAGTCCTTTGCGTTTCCTGAATCTTGGGTCCCTCATAGACTCGTTGAATCCTTGACGCTAGTTGTTAACATCTCGCATAATGATCGATTTTTGCATGTAGTAGATGAGAAGCTCCGCCTGCACATCAATATGAACTAGAGACTAGGGTAAATAGCTCCAAGTAGAAAGCCAAAGCCCAGGGTTCAACCGAATCTTCCTCCGAAAACGCTGCTGCTTTGCATTTAATGGGATTAAAAGGGCATAATTTAGCGAGAATTACTTATTATAAACCAGACACTTGCTCGGCACGTTTATTTGGCTCAATGCCATTTAGTCAACGAGGCTATTCAACGGAAAAGATTCGACCAATGAGGCCAGACCTTTCTGCTTCATAACGTCGCCATTCACGGAGAACGTCGTCAAGCCCGCACCCCTGGATCTTAAATCGAAAGCTTTGTTCTACTTTCCGTATTTGTCGTACTGACTTTGCTCTATCCAGTCTATCTATGCTCTGTCTATGGGCTATCGTCCGTGTAGCCCCTCGACATGGCACGAGAGCCGCTACTTTCTGGCGATACAGCCTTAACATTTTTCACTAGTATAATTTCACGGAAATAGGACATACAGCGTTTTATTCAAAAAAAAAGCCCGGAAACTTTCTTTCCAATCTAGTAGTTGATAGGATTAACAGGTGCATGCTGAATTTGCCTTTGAGCCGAGAAGCGAGGAAAAAGTCGTCAATCGCCGTGCAGACTGCGAGATGGTGTACCCGTGTAGTGTTCCCTTGAAGACTGTATGCCCTATGGTAGTCCCCCAAAAAGTGGATACTCAAAAATCTACAGCAGATAGCTATCTATATAAATTATATAAGCATGCTTTTTTTTTTTATTTTTTTCACGGGTTCAGTATGAAGCACAGATAAGATCACAGGCGAGGTATGACGAGAAGGTCATAGCTGCCACGGTCTTCTCGTATGTCGGAGATCTCGATCCATTCTTCATTCGAATTATAAACGAGAATATATTTGGACGCATAAATGTTTTTAGTAGTTACAATAAGCGTAAGATAATAAAAATAGATATGAAACAATATATCTGGCTAAAGTGAGAGCCGCCAAAACATGCTTTCGTCCGTTGTGTCCGTCAGCCGCTGCTGTACAATCTCGCGAAGACTTTTAAGTCCCCTCTAGATGCTGAGCGCTCAGTAGTGGCCTTGGTGCCCGTACTCAGCCTCGCCGAAACAAAGAAGCTCTAGCGTTAGTTTCGGCTACTCACGTATACCTCGTTTTCTCTTCATGGCAGATGTAATGGTGAATGATTTTATCAATGTAACGAACAAACAATAAACCCTGGCTACACCTAGCTAGGTAGCTGGGTGTGGCTATGTAGAGTTTACTGCGTTTTTTAATTTACCTTTATGACTGAAATCTCAATTAGGAAGCGAATTCTTGGAGGGGCTGTGTGGCGGGTCTGAGGGAGTACGTCAAAGTAGGGGGACCTGTATGCTTCATTATGCCAAATTGCTTACTATTACCGTAATGGTTTACATGCAGTATGCAAAAGCACTATTAACGAAATGGCTTCAATATTAAATAGTTTAAAATGCGTTCAGCATCGTTGGCATTACGTCGTGCATCTTAGAACGTGTAGAAGAATTATGCCAGGATACCGAAACAGAAATGTATTAAATGGTTATCGGATCAAAGGTAGCTTCATCAACCAAAAAAATTATTGCGAGAATTCGAGACGTACGATGGTGAGCATGACCGCTAGCATTCCGGTCCAATGTCCAATGGCTAGCATTAGGTCCATGTGGGTCTGTTAGCCAGCGTCGCAGGATAACGATGATCAGATAGTCTATTTTGCTGACGTTGAAGGAGAGGTAACGGATTGTATTATATTGGTTTCAATTGACAACTGATTCGAAGTTATGCTCCAAAACAAATTAGTGTCATCTGCGTGGTAAGGCAGTATCAATGACAGGTGTCCGAATGCAAGCTTTAGCTCACGCTTACCTAACAGGATTCATTCATATAGGAAGAGAAAAATATCTGCTCGAAATGAAGACTTTCACCTATGCTTGCATGTATGCCACCTTACGAAACTCTAATATAGCAGTATCGCCATGCAATCAGATGCAAACGTTCCTCAAGAAACTGTGACGATCTATAATCGGAAAGACGAGTTGCTGGCGTGGGTAGTAGCAAAAGTTCTGCTATGTCCAGAAATATCTTTCCCGTCATATGCTTATTAACAACACCCTAACATAATTATCCTGCGAGTGTTATTGATTAAAACGCCAGATCGATAACGACGCAAAAAATACGTCTATGGCATATTAGGCCTTTAAGAGAGAAAAAGACAATAATAACTGGCCGACAGAAGTTCGGGTCAGTGTGATAGCCGTTATCTTAGGGGAAAATAGGTTAAAAGATTGCCAAGCTGGAAATGAATACTACGGCCAAAGAAGGAACAGTAATCGATGCGTAGTAGTTTAACACGAGACACAATCTTTAATGCGTTTTAAACGACCCTCTTCTCCAATCCGGCTAAAAAATCCGGCGGATTGGAGAAGAGGGTCGGTGACACCGACATTTATAACAATTAAATTTCTAAACAAATCATCCGTCAGCGAGAAAAAGAAATACAAGCTGAGTAAGCGGTGCCGTCTTCCTTCCAGTTGTTGCGACATGTTCCAAGGTCCTTTAATTGTGTGCCCTTCAAAGCGGTACGTGTACCTCTAAACCGTTTGCGACATCGGCTCAGCTACATGTGGTACTAAGTACTTTTCCGCAAAAATATTTGACGGGAAGCAATCTATGGCGATATGATCAAGTTTAGATTGTAGCAAAGATATTCGTTTCTAAGCTGCGCCACAAATTATTCTAGTTCAAAGTAGGTATTGTTATGGATAGCGAGGATGGCTCAATTCAGTTCTGCTAAAAGAGAAAACTCTATAATTTACGATAGATGAACATGTATTGGTTGTGGCTTAGACAAACAAAAGACTTTTTCAACAACGAGTAGAGGTTTTGATTAATGCGCTGTACAGTTGACCAAATATGATTACTCGAATTCATAACAAAGTGAGACTGTTTGAGATTAATTGAAGAGTGGCTTCGGCGTGCCTAATGGCCGAGTACCGTCTCACCGAGGGTTGGGCAAAGTTTCCCGTCCATCTATGACGCAACATGACGCTTAATAGCGAAAACGCTCCAAAATATCCGCGCACCCACCTTTATATGTCTAGCCGGGGCACTAACAACGTCATTGATCCACTGAATGAACACGTCATATATTTTAACTAGTTTTAACATTAAATATCGCTGATGTTGGATCTCGAATCTGTAGAAGTATTGTTAAATTTTAAGGACACTAACCAAACGTTTTAGCTCTTAGTTAGAGTAGTGTAGCCTGCGTTATTTTCGAGTATTACCTGTTTCTACTTCCTTTTCCCTTCAAGTACTTTTTGGTAGGTCGATATATATATATATATCGTTGATCCCCGGTCTAGAGCGCCTTATTGGTTTCGGTTTGTTAGCTACCAAGTAAGCTATGAAATGCTTACATTCAGCCTCTTAGCTACCCAATCTCCATACCGTCTATTATTGTTGTTTTGTTATGCCTTTACCTAGATCGTTTTTGCACGTGTAACTAGAGCTGACTGTACATGCAGCATTCAGGATTCACTTCATTCACGATCAAACATACTTCTTTTCGTCGTTCGGGTCATCTGATAGTTGCTTGTTTTTTCCTATGTTAACAGGGTAGCGTTTAGAGATTTGTGTGTGTCATACGGAACACGGTTTGGAGGAAGGGGAGCATTTTGACGATGTTCAAAGCAATATTCACTAACTTGGGCTCGATGCACTTACCGGAAATAGCGTCTCTTTACTACGTGCAGCTGAATTAGGAAGGCTTAAGCCCTTTTTAAAAGTCGATCAATGTCACATAAAGGTCATGCGGCTGTTCCAATTCTAATGCACTATCCACACATAAAGTCTAGTCTGATACATAAAGAAACGGAAACACAAGAAAGATTATTGAAAGTAATGGCAGGACTGCCGGCGACATACAAAACGCGAATAATCAAGTTTATTCGTGCAAAGCAAGTGATATAAGAACAATTTTTTTGGCTTTTTAAAGGACGCCACAGAGTTTCCGTGCTCTCATGATTAGCCACAGGGTATGGATCGTGCGTACGTACGTACGTACGTACGTACGTACGTACGTACGTATTGTACAAGTACTGCATGCACTAGTAGCAGAAAAAGCTATTGCTATTACATTGGTTTGTGGGTTACTTGCCCACTGACTGCGCTCTGATCGTTGGCCTTCCACCAAATCTATCTCCATCTTTTTTCTATTCATATATTAAGTAGTTAAATGCGTTGTTTTGTATGCTTGGTCCTTCTTGTGGGTGGATTAGCCCCGGACACCTTTGTGCAACATAGCTGCTTACGCTAATAGGGTTCCCTCGGCTTCCTCACGGACATGTTCTTGGACGGCTACTTACGAGCCCAAAATGACGAGCCCTGACGAGAATATCTGAATCTAACTATTATCTTAAGTTAGCTTACGACATGTTAAAAACTATCAACAAATACAACTCGATTCATTTGAGGCGAGTACTGCCAGCTAGCCGCAACAGGATGCCATGTAATTCATTCCGATAAGGACATAGTTCTCCTTTGATTGAGGATTTGCTTGACTTATTGCTAAAACTGACTATTTTTAGGATCTACGAAGGATCTAGGATAACGGTTAATGCGTGCTGCCCGCATCATATCTTCTGGCTATGAAATGGAATTTCACTTTAGTCAACAGACGCTCAGTTTTACCTGTGTGATCTGTTACTTAGAGAAGATAAATACGCGGCTGCTAAAATAGCACCAGCCAGTTCCTTGCAATCGTAAAATGCAGTTTGCTTACTAAATTTAAGGCAAGGTGCCTCTTGGTGTAGATACGCTTCGCTTCATCGTAGGAATGATCCAAGCGACGCTTTACGACAATGAAGAACGCAAAAGCTTGACGCATCTAATTAGCTGAATTCAAGAAAAAAAAATATTTACAACAAAATATCAGGGATTAGTAAGAAAGTTGCTCCTGTAATTAAAATAGGTATCAGCTATAAATGTTGCGTTTCGTTTCATAGCCCTTTTACGTCTGGACGAAACATTTTTACGAAGATCTTTCTCTCAAGAAGCTAGCTCTGCGGCAAAGAGGGAATAATACACGTATGAAGCTTTGCTGTCTGGGAAGGCAAGCGTGCGCCTTAGTTCTTATACCAGTATTTGAAGCGACTTCTTTGAAGAGAGAGATGTAAGGTGGTCCAAGCTAAAGGTCGGTTATGAAATATATATCGGCATATATACATAAATGTACATATTTCACTTATTATATTTAGCGCCTTGTCACGTGGGAGCTGAGAGCTAAATAGTTATACACGTGCCTTCCCTTGTTGTGTCTTGTCAGATGCACAAATGCACCGCCTGAAATAGTTCTAGAAAAATACCTAGAAGTGACTGAAGAAAGCATAGCGGCGTCTAGCTACAACTTCATAACGAATGAATTCTACGGTAATTGTTTGCTTTCGAAGTCTAATAGGGCTGAATTTCTATGCGAAAAAAAAAAAAACAAAATGTCCAATGTTTTTTTACATAGACTTTTAATAGACAATAAAAACAGTACGTAGTCATACAATGGACTCCTTATATCTTAGTAAACAATGTTTACTGTCACCGTTTTAAGGTATTTCGTCTTCTGCCCAAATACATGTATCGTTAAATGTAAGTATTGTGAGCTTTTTCATTATTATTACGCTACGTCAGTTTGATCGTTTGTACTTCTTTCCTTTTTTCATTTTGATAAAGTAGAACTGAATACTTCTGATAACTTGAAGTATTGCATAGCTTGGACGAAACGGCCACCGCCGAAACTCGATTTCCTGTATACAACAAAACCAATATACTCCTATCGATATCATTTAAGGCGCGTCTAGTGTACTAGTAAATTGTTTTCGTTTTAAGGAGGAAATACTTTGAAGACGGCCAATAGCTGGTTTAGACAATCAATTAAAAATGTCATCTTTGTTTAGATACAGTTTTAGAAGGAACTCACGAGTAAAGTCCGTATGTAGTTGCCACTCCTTATGCTTCAGATGCCACCTTAGGATAATATGGCAATGCGTTTGCCTACCCGATGACGTCTATAAGAAAAACACTCAATTATCAGTCTAGGAGCCTCTCTGCTTATATTATATCGTTGGCAACAGTTAACTGTGGCGTGTTGGAGTCCACTGCGGTCCCACCGGAGGATATTATAGGTTCATACCCATTATGGGTCAGTTCTATATCGAGGGTTGAGCACACTGAGATTTGGGATTGTTTACCCCTGGGCCATCGCTTTACTGATGGCTTACGCCACTGACGTCGTTAGACTAGCGATCAATAAGAGATGCGGTAACGGCCCTCGCTGGCTCTTTTCCTTAGCTGCGGTATCGATTTACTGCGACAGCGGTTACCCTTAATGATGCCAGTTAGATAAAGACCGTGCTTTGTATGGCTGGCGGTATTTATCAAGGCAGCGTGTTCATAACGCAGCAGTTGTTCTTTTGCTATCTCCGTCGATCTGTTTTAATCAGCCAGGGCAGAGCTACTGCCAATAAAAAGAGAGGGAATTTGCTCATATTTGTTAGTTACAGTTGGATCCTGCTTCATACAGTATGTGCTTAGCACTTATATTACAGACTACATTAGTAGAAATATCGGAAGTCTATGAAATAATTTAAGCAACAAAATGTCAGATCCTTATTATATTAATATATATATATATATATATTATAAATCCAGTATTACACAATTCCATATCGCTAGCCACTAACGTAGTAAAAAGAAAAGCACCTGCACTCTTGTGAAATCGTTCTATATTTGAAGCGGATTAAGTTAAAGTTTTGCATGCTGCAATATTTTGAAAAAAAGCTTGACAGCTTCAAACAGTTGTAGAGCTACGTGCTAGACTCTAAAGTGAACCCAAAAGCGCATAAAAACTGCTAGTTCCAAGTAGCTTCCATTGCGTATGTACTTCCTACGACGTTCTCCACTGAGTTACAGTCAGCTGGAGGTCTCTAATCCATAAACATGCAGCATCAGCCTTGGCGACGAATCTTAAAACGCTTAGACCTGACTGAAATGGTGCCGCAACGACGACCTTTACGGTACCATATAGTTGAATCCTTCGAACAAAAACTTCCTGACACAGGTTCACTACTAGAGGTATATGTTACGTGTACTGCGGCTGCCTTATAATTTATGGCTTGATATGACGTGATGCGTCCGTATCGTTCTAAATACGGCTGGCTTCACACTATTATTACAACTTTGACCCCTCTATCCGCAATCTTTTTCGAAAGGCGAAAGTTTACGTCGTTGCAGGTCGATTAAGGTTGCCACGGATGTGTAAAGTCGATGCCTTTAGTCGTTGTGCAAACGCGGAATTTTTATGTTTATAGATTCTTCCGATAACCTTTTCATTTGATGAAATACGTACTTAGGTTAGGTTAGGCTAGGCTAACGTAACACAGCGCTACTGCGGTTAACGCGAAAATAATAAAGAGCTCACTTCATTCCATTGTTAAGGCCCTTCATATAACGCATAGTGTGTAAGATATTGTTCTATCGAGAGCACTTATAGCCATGGAAACATGATAAGACTTTTGTTCTGTTTTGCTTGCCTCTACATTCTTCCTTTTGTTAATAGAATTTCTTACTTAATAACAATATCTCTATCATCTGGTCATCACATGGCAGTACCATTCTAAGATTAGCGTTCTTTGGAGCTCTACCTTGCGGCTTGTGTAGTCGGTTCTTTTGTCTGGTGACTTTATTAAGATATTATCAGATCATACGGTTCTACCCAAAGATAATTAACTACATCCCTGTCTAGATGACGACCCTATAGAGATTAAGACGAATTGTTTCTACACTCGTTTTTAAATTAGAGAGTAAATCTGGGGAAAAACTGGATTCGCCCAAAAGTAAAATAGCAGAAAGTATAATGTAACAATAAAGTCCGTACTCAGCATATCATTCGAATTAGTAATACTAAAGTAAGAGAGAGAGAGCTCAAAGACTAACACCAGAAGCTCCAGGACCTGAAGCGGTCATTTAGCAAATGAGAATTATTTAAGTCAAATAACAAATTCGACAAAAGTAAAAATGACGCGGTCCCAATATGCAGCCAGTGTTGTTTTATAATCTAGCCAAATATATATGTATAATATAGCAATAAGCATCGCAAGAAGCTTAAAAGTGGCAGCTATGCGTGTCGTAGGCCATCGGAGGAAACTATCAAAGTGCGGTGCGCCGCTCCATACTTGGTGCGTGACCCTTCGCATCGTGTGCAGAGTTTCATTTGGCTGGTATCAGTTAATATCAGCTATTCTGCACGTACTATGCTACCAGAATAGTACCACTATGGAATAAGTTTCGTTCAGCCAATAAACGTATTGAGTTGTACAACATACGTTTGATAGCACACCGAGCCCTTACGTCCGGAGAGGCTGTGCAGCAAAAATACTTAGTAATTGACGCGAAGGTCTTCATTCGTTAATATAACAATTAAAAAATTCATTCTGCACTATAATGACGGCGCTATCTCATTGCCTATATGGGCTACACGCCTAAGTACTGTTTCATAGCTGCAGATGGTACTTTGTCTTCTCAGAGCGGGAACCGCTTATCCACCCGCTGCCCTTATTAGGGCATTGAAAGGCTCCTAATTACACGAATCAGGAAAATAAACGGGTTAAAGCCAACCTTGGGTATTGCTTTACTCAAACCACAAAGCCTGGCGTTGTTATCTGTGAAGCAGACTGTGTGTTTTCAATTTCTGTGCTAACGGGCATGAGTCTTTTCAGCTCAGAGTTCAGACTGCATTCATTATTTCATTCGCGGCGAGCACCTTACGGTAGCGGATATCTTTGATGTGTATTACCATAACTTGAAGTCCAAGTCTAACTCGATCTTTCCCCAGGGCGATGCCACTCACTTGCCTGGTCCTCCTTTGAGTGGCAATAGAGAGTGAACCATATCCCGCTTGTTAATGAAAGTCCCGCAGATTGCACATGCGATACATCACAAGCATTTTCAATCGGCCTAGAATCAATTCACGGGGACCGATTTTCAGGCCATAATTTTGCAACGCTTTACATGTCAAATGCGAGTTTTGGCGGACAAAGTGCTTAAGTTACTAGCTCCGCCTTCGTGAAAAGTCTGCTAGCTTGCAGCAACGTGCTTATATCTTTCGAGCGCCAACATCTAGTTGCCTCTCGCGGGCCTTCGATATTTCAATTTGCATTGTCGAAAGCTTTGCATCATTCATGCACTATGCTCTTGTTTAAGGTCTCCTTGCCATTATTTTCATTAATCTTTGAAAAATTTCCCAGCGCTGTGGTTTGTGAGGAGAAAAAAAACTTGTTAAAAATGAGCGTTGATTTTTTAAAACTTATTTTCATTTTTTTTTTAAAGAAATTTTGAAGTTATTTTTCCTAAGCTACACTCAACCGATTTTCGCTAATACGTTTTTGGAGTTTTTATGAGCCAAGTTTCGTTTGCTAGTGGTTCGTAATCTAAAAGTTAGTCGATTTTAAAATTCGCTTGTGACAGATAATTTTGGCTTTTTTTTTTTTAAACTCTTTATTTTCCTGATTATTATTTCTTTGGTAATAAACGCAAAGGTCTGAACCAGCGTGGCAGTGTGTATAGTTGTTTTGGTTATCATAAAAGCACACCAAAAGAGACGCTACCTAGATTATGTGGCTTTTTATGGTTGAAGCTTAACAACGGTACTAAATAAAAAACTCAAAATATTTGCTGTAATGTATATAGCAAAACGTGGAAGACTCGTTTAATAACATTGCTCGGTCTTTCTTATTGGATATCTTTAGTACATTGCACATAATATAGACTTAGGTCTAAGGGTAAAGTGGGTTTGTAATGATCAGTTGCAAGTGAACATTTTTTTCATTAGAGCATTATCCATAGCTAGCAGGTTTTTATCGTTTTGTAGATTATATTGTAAGTGATAAACTGGGCCCTCGCTACAAGATGCGTACTATCACAGGAGGCTCGTTTCGGACTAAATATAAATAAACACAAATAAAGGACTCTGTATTTATTGTGCAGACATTGGGTTGTAAAGGATTTTTACTCTAAGTTTTTATATCAGTGTTCTTTTTTTGTTTAACATTGAGCTAAGAATAATGAGGTGATGTTGCTAAAATTTATTTAATGAAAGTACTCATGATGAGTAATTCACGTGTTTACAAACGCTGATCCACGTCTACAAATGGGAAGGAAATCATTTTTAATATGCGATTAGTTCGCAACGAAGGGTACAATACCTATGTTTTGACTCATTTAACAGCCCTCATGCCCAAAACGTACCGTTGTACCAAATCGATTTTTGAAATTTCTACTTTCATGTACCCTAATGTTCACAATCTTATTTTCTATACAGTCGAAGCTAAAGATGATGCGTTTGCTTTTTTAACACGAATGAGTGGTCGATTGCCGTCGTCGCCGCCTCCTTATACACGACCTCCTCGTTCGCCGCCTGCTGCTTACCTAGTATACGGAAGCGAAAAGCTCATCTATTAGATCTATCTTCATCCATCGATGTGTCTCCTTTGCAAATGACGGACAAACGGACGGCCGTATATGAAACGGGGTCTTACGGCGTTTACCCAGTTCTTCGCTACCAGCTTTGCTAAGAATAATGGTGACAATGAAGTAGTCTCTTTGCACCTACTCCGTATATCTAAAACGTGTGAAAGTACGGATTTATATGCAAGTTCAACAAGGCTTATCTTATTTTAAGGGGACCTCCGGACATCACAGTTATTCGAACATCGTCATCCTTTCTGCCCCATTATGTCGCTATAAAACGTGCTTCTCTGACACTCTGACCTGGCGTGGAAATTGTGACGGAACACGGACTGCTGGAAATCAATGCAGAACTAATATCCGCTTTTCCCAGCTACACAATTTCTTACTCGATGATACACACGTCTGAAATCTCGTAGGGTTCGACCATAGCAGAAGAGACAGGGACGCGAGGATGTACACAAATTCATGACAAATCTTACGAGCTGCAGTCTAGCGATACGCCGTGGCAAAATGTCGCGATAACCGGCTGTCGATTCATTCATTGAAATATTCTGGCGGAAAAGTCAAAGTGGGTCGTGATGGCGTCTTTTAGAGCGTTTATGGGTTTATTAGCCGACGACTGCTGACTGTGCTGAAAGGCAGGAAAGATGAAAAAAAAAAATGTTTGGGTGAGATATGTAAAAGAAGAGTTGAGTGTAATAATTTTTTTTCAAAAGAATATCACCCAATAGAAATTAGGTAAACTCTCTAACAGCGCCTGTGCTCCTCTTCTATTAAAGTGCTCGATCCAAAACGGGAGAAAACTTAGATGGACAATGCCGTCGCATAGAAAGTAAACGGAGGAGGACCAGAATTGAGAAGACCCATGGGTAAGAGGGGTGCTGGAGTAGGGGAGACGGGACAGGGACCTCAGCGACGACTTTTTGAAGTGAGGAAGCTGAGAGCCTCGAGCACCGTTCGGTGCTTGTACTCAAAGGGCTCCAGCTTTCGTTTATGTTATATGGAAGGACGTTACTGAGGCAAAACCAAAACCTGGTCTATCTGACTCCGTAGGACGCAACTTATACATATATATACATATATATATATATATATATATATATATGTAACGAACAACCACTTGGACCAGGGTGAACGTGGTTTTCAAACCAAAGAAGTTTTTGCCTAACAGATCACGTCCAAAAAGCTTCTATCTACAAAGTGGGCTGGCTCCTTAAACATTTTCTGTCGCGATAGATGTAAACGTAATGTTGATAACAGTTGTTTAAATATATGCAAACATAAATTGTCAGAATTAATCACTCGTATGTACTGCCTTAAAAGCCATTATAGTTCATACGTACCACTGTCAACATGTGATTTACCATTGTGTGCCTAATACGCAATTGCAGTGTGCCAATTTACGCAAACAATTGTTTTGTACATAATTACTAATCGTATTGTCGGTTGTACCCTATTCTGTAAATGACTGTTTTGTCCGCCAGAGGTTTACTAAGATCAATTTCAATAAGGTCAACAATTCCGTACAGCCGTCCTTATTTTGCGAGACAGTAACGGATGTGCTTAAGCCCCCACTAAGAGCTGCCATCGAAAACGACCGCATCAAAGACATTAAGTAAGACGGACGCTCTTCACGGTAATAATAATAACAAAAAAGCTCGGCGTTCAACAGAACTTCAATAAATCCATAGCGGTAATTCCCTTAAACAGCATCGTATTGGAACAAGATTAGACTACATATTCTATTTGAATAAAATTATCATTGGAACTCTTCTCCAAAAACAGTTTTTTTTTTCCTTTTAACAAGGCTTTAATTGCTGTCTAATTTCAACGATGTGGGAAAAATCAAAGTTATCGGAAAAATATTTGTCATATTCTGTCATTATAGACATTTATGTAAAGATTAAACTTGGGCGTCGAATGTCAAAGTTCATAAAGTGGTTGTTAATATAAAAAAATAAATACCAAAATGGCTAAAGTTGTTAGGTTTTAGAAGGTGCGACAGTGTGTTTTACCCGAATAAGATAGTCCGTGTTTTGGTAGTGCTTGGGCCATTGGCTAGCCATAGTCAAACAAGCTGCTTATTTTGAAGACTTTATATATAAGCGTAAGTATACTAGAAATGAGATATGTTAACTGTGTGTTGTAAACAGCTCAATAACTTACCGTTCCGACCGGAGAATGCAGGAAAGTCTTGCAACAAAGCACTACGGCTTTATAATGACTTTGACATGTCTGTATATTAGTCATACATATACGCATGTCGCTATTCTTCCATAATTCCACAATTTGTACACTTGTAGCTAAAAAGGATTAACATCTGAAAGTAAAAACGAAAGTTGTAAGGACCTCGTAAATTTATGTAAAAAATTTTAGCAAAGCATAAACACGAATGCAGGCTTCCGACTGACATTTTCATTTGGAAGTGCTATTCAGCCGTACGAGGTGTTTGACATTTTTCTCAATCCAGCTACAAACCAAAGGCCGTCACAGCATCGCCACCTTTCGAAGAGTTACATAGATCTTTTTGAATCAGCTTTTAAATAGAGACGAACCAAATTTACATGAACAGAGCTAGAAAATGAGAGCACTGGTTTGTAATATTTCGGGTGATGATTTTATTGCAAACAGGCAGCTTATTCGAATGATGGACATGTTTTTTTTACTTATTTCCTTATGAGGTGTTACTGTTGCTAAATGTGCGGAAGTGATAGATACATTAGCCTACATTTGAAAATGGAACGAAGGTCTATTGACGTTCATTCCTCAGGTGGAAGCTTCAGTCTTATGAGCTCGTAGAATGGATGGACTCTAGTGCTTAGAGCTTATCGGAAAAACTGTCCGCCTTCCAAAAGGTAAACGTACTTTCTCCATTTTAGCTGCGTCACATAACGATACCTATAGAATCATCAACATTTTTATCTCAACATAATTGTTCGTCTGATCACACATGTCGACTTGTATTTGTATTTATAAAAATTAAACAGGATTTTTTTCCTTCACAAAATGCTATAATATCAGCATGTGTTTATACGAGTCACCATTACCGACGATGAAAGGGTCGATTGACATGGCTGAAGAACACGAATCCGTCTCACGTCGCATCAACCGGTGACTCCTTGTACAGGCTTGCGGAAAGCTATCGACACTGCTATTGACATTGGTGAGCCTTCACTTGATAATATCAAGTTGAGCGAAAGTTTAGGTATAGAGCGTCAAAATCATTGAACTTCAGCGCTGCAGAAACCTTCCTTGAGAGAAAGAAACAATCTTTCGCTCGAGTCGTCCAGAGCTCGCCCTAGATCTTAAGTTCGACAAGAAATAATCTGTTATACCAATTATGTTTCGATTAGGACTAACTAATAGAAATTTACAAGCGACCTTCAGGTTGCTTAACCGAGGATAGTATCGTGCCTAATCGATAAACTATTGTTCCTTCAAAGCCAACCAGTTTTACAGCCTAACCTTTTCCGCTCCGAAAGTAGCATGCGATTCCACGAATGAGTCTAAGGTAACCCGACGAAAATTGCATCAAATGTGACCCGCAAAAACCTAAGGTCTCCTAAAACCGTACTGAATGACAAAAAATATAGAAAAAGTATGACTCTGCATGTATGACGATCTAATCACACTGAATCAACACAGCACATATTCCACTGTCATCAAACGTCTTTTCATATTTTTCTCAAATTCTGTCGCAGATTTTCGGGATTAATTAAACTAACCCTAACCTAATAAAAAACCTAGTTCAGCTGATATTAATACATTTTCAGTTATCCCGTATTTAATTGCAACAAAATTGCCAAAATGACTAAAAAATAACTTCGTTCGTTTGCGTTCATTGGGAGACCGTGACATTCTCCTGGACACACAGACCTCTGCTCTATGGCGCAAAACATTTACCTACCGCATTACAAAGCGGACCACTCTGCTCTTTTCATTCAGATGGTCTACACCATTGAGCAAAATGAAGATGGCCGTACAAACAGTTAATCTCAATTTTTCAAACGTAATTCTGCTGTTATTTGTGCTGCTGCATTCGTATTTATCGTTCTGTCGTTTAATAGGCTTTAGTGAATAGCAGTTACCCAGTTACATTCTACTCTATCCCGTTAACGAACCACAATGAATTATCTATATGATTGCAGGAAAATTGCAGGAAATAACAACGCGCGGAACAGGATCACCTCAGACGGCACCAAAAATGCGTCTAATACTTGTCAAAGAAACGGAAGCACAAGTATAAGAATAGTACACTGAAAAGACAAACTATTACAATGGCCATCACTGGCAGCATCATCGTCTATAGGGTCGTTTCTTGCATACTGGTCATTAACGTTCTCGGCTAGCTGTGTGAGGTTCTGCGGCGTTGCAGAAACAACAATGATAGTTGTTACTAGCATTGTCATAGAGTCTGTCGTACAGAAACGGCGATCTGGAGAACGCTGACCAACAGCACGAAGTACAGAAGACAGAAGAAAATAGATGTGCTCATCATTAGCGCAGAAGATGACACCGGTTGCTGTAGCCAGCTCCAGTCCGCAGACAGAAACGTTGTTCAGCTCAAACTCGTCGTGCTGCCGACACAACGAAAGGAACATCGTCTAAACTTGGCGTCGCCTGTGTGGCACACAGACAAGTCGAGAGACATTTACGTACCCTACTTGCATGTACATGCTAAGTGTAAATGACCGTCGACAGGCATAAAAAGATACAGTTAAGTACATGAAATGACGTTTCGCAGAAATTGACTACGGTACGTAGGGAATTCAATCAAATTCTTTTATGATAGCGTATGTTTAGGTCAGATGGGTTGTGTCAGGATGCCGCAACGGTAACAGTTATTCCATTACGCTCCGGAAGTGGACTTACGCGTGTATGTAGGCATAATTATCGGGAAACCCTACGTTAGATACGTAATGCAAAATAATAATAAGAAAATCGTATACACTCGTTTGTATATAATCACGTGACACCGAAAGTAATGTATTATATTATATGTCAGGCATCTAAAAGAACAACAGTAATGGGAATCATAACTTTTTTCAATCATACAGTATCCACAGGTGGCTGCTTGACCCCTGTTATACTGCACGGCACCGTTGCGTTACGTGGAATCAATCACCATACCTTTCTCAGTGGAGGAACCTTGCCCTACACTTGCCCTCCACACATGACCATGCCAATGTTTGACAAGATTTGCTTTTCAGAGTTTGATGATCAATTTATGAATAAAAATTGAAGTGATCAACTTATCTTCAATTTTTTTTTTAATCGTAGTAAGTATCATATCTTCGTCAGCTTCGTCCGCTCTATAGCTTTGTATATATATATATTCTGAATAAATCTGGGCGGATGCCTTCGAACTTATGATACATTATAACTACACAGAGAAACATACCTTAGCATCTGTTCCACTCTATATCTATAACAACCCGCTGAAACAATAATTCACGATTAGAATGAAAATGGATCATCTTGCATCGAGCGTCGACAGTCTTCACGTAAGCACACCAAATTGTATGCTTTTTTTATCTTTGCTGTTTCTGTGTGCCTGCTACATAAGTAGTCTCGTCTCAGTCTTGGGTACCTTTCTAGAAGGAACCAACAGGCGGCTTCCTCAACTCCCAAGATTGATATCCAAGCTTTGACGGCTACTAATAGTAAAACTATTCTATCATGACTCAAACCACACGAAATCTGGGGTTCCACTTGCCAGAAAAAAACCTTTTTAGTGAACTGTTCTTTCATCCTACTATACGCTGGCAGGGCTCTACGTTGGGTCCACATCAAAGATCGACGCCTGACGTGGTGAACCATCCTTATGCTCGCGACGTAGGTGCCACGCGTCCAACGTTTTCCTGAAATATAACACTTCAGATTGCATTGCCCGCAATCGACGAGGCATGCATCGATTGTTCTAACAGCAGAGACATTGTACGGATGTTGGCCTCATTTTGTCTTTTAAGCTTTGTAATATACATTGATTCATGTGAGCGTATATGTAACCGCTAGCAGTAAATACGTCTAACAAGATAGCCTGATAGTGATGATGGAGGCGTACGATAAGTTCACGCGGAACATCTAGCTAGACAGATATGTATAATAAATTGCTGACTCTGATCTAATGGTAGGCTACTAGCCTTTGTGCATAAATATGGTTGAGGTTAGACTGCGATAATTTTTAGCGTGATATTATACTGTTTGCAATTTTCAAAAAATCAGGCGTTTTTTTTTACTTTGCGTTTAATTGCAAATGTTCCCTTTGTTAATTACCTTTCATTGGTCTAATGGGGTAACCACAAGTTCGAAATCGTGACCAACCCGAATGACCAAATACTCATGGATCTCGCTTTATTGTTTGCCTAACCATTGCAACCCTTCTACTGGCGTATCGTGTCAGCCTTGCTGGTTCGCTATTGATAAATCTTAGAAGATCCATTTCGTATTAAAAATGTTTCTGCCGGTTAGTTGTTAAATAGACCTTCACAGGTATGTTGCAGGAAAACGTAGAAGACTTGTGCTCCAATGTAGACCTGGTCTTAGTTAACATCCCCCCTAGCATTTCTACGTTAGTTACCCAAATAATAAGCAGCTTACGTGACTGCGAAAGCCGTCGTAGGTTAAAACTTTTATAGCTGACGTCCTAATCCTGCCGTACGGCACTGCGTGACCTTTACCTCAGACGACTGAAAAATGTTCCCAGCCGTCCTGGCAAAACAGAATAAAGCATCGCGTTCTTATCTCACGAATCTGGCACACAAAGTGTTTGCCGTTATTACATAGTTAACAGACTTTCTCACTTGATAGATAAATAGGACGCAGCTGGCAGTCTAGTTTGAGTAGGAAAAATAAGTACGTGCGCAGTGTACAAAAACCTAACCTAAACAAAACACTGTTTGGCTATATCTTTCGACGAAAACTTGATGCTTAAGGATTGAAAGCTGGTCATTTAATTAGCCATAACGAAGCTGACTAAAAATAACGAAAGATGGCTACGACTTCAGCGAGTTGTTTGAAAGTAAAACCTTTAAAAGACCTTGAAGAAATACACGCATTATTAAGGGAATTTCAGCAGTTCGAGGTAGTTATTGGCCCCTCAGAAGAGACGTTCAGGCTCGCAGGTATTGCTGACAATGAGCTCGATGATCTTTGCGAGGTGAGTTGAAATGGAAGCGCCCTCGAGTAAACTAACTACACCTTTGGGGCCATATTTGAGCGGGCAGAATTATCCAATGTATTAGTGTCTCAAGTGTACGAAAAAAGGAAGGCGTAACGTAAACATGAGTGTCTGCTGTTTCAACGACCGCTTGAGCGTTGTTATAAATATATACAATTCATATCCTTATTGAGTTCTGCTCAAGTTTATTTTTCACTTACATATGTCCGCAGAGACGGGTATGGGGCGGCGAAACTTGGCTGATCTCCCCATCCGTGGCGTGTCCTGTGGGTTACAGAAGTAGAGGCAAATGACAAATGAGTCCAAACAGACAAAGAAGTAAACAAAAGCGTATTAAGCCACAGAGGTTTCTCGCTATGGACTATATGCTAAGGTTATTAAATAACTGAGTTCAATGTCCAATTTATTGTTGAAACCTGGCGTCTGATGATCCAGTCATTTCATAGGTAGATGGCTAGAAGTGTATATATATATATATATATATATAGTAGTCGGCTGTGGGCAATACAAGTCCAGCAGGCACGAGAAGATATCTTTTCCTGACGACTATTGTTAACTAGGTCAGCAAAATAATCTTCATCACTCTTAAATTAAATTCTTCCTGTTTTACGATAGGACCTAATTGTTTTTTGCATCACCGAATAACATCTAATCAAAGCTAAATGCTTCAACGACTGTGAACAAGGAGACTACGAAATCCGTGCTTAACTTAATAAGCTAAGTACGGAAACGAGCTTACGTCCGATTATTGCTTAAGACTGTTGCATAGAACAGGCACAAATAACAGCAACAGTTTTTGGAAGTCGTAGAGAGTGATACACAGCTCTGGGATTCCAACACGGTCAGATCACAATGAAAGATTATTTTAGCGGAACTTTTGCCTCTATGCATCGCAAGCCAATTACGAATATGTAAGGGGCTATAATTTGATGATTGCATAGAAACTGTGCTGGAGTGGCACACGCCGCCTTTAAATAAATCCTTTCAACAATCCTATCCTACACTGTTTTGAGTCAGGAGTCGAACCTTGTCCTATGCGCCCGAATGTATGAGAAAACACTCTGGGGCGAAATTGCTTTTAAGACGGTTAAGAGCTGTTGAGAGCGTGTTTAAAAATCACTTAGATTTTCAGAAATGGTCTGAGATTTCTAAGATTTTTGGATTTGACAGTTCACCTTGTTACAACGAAATAAATAAGTTAGTGGGTAACTTATAGGAGAATGCACTAACGACTGCAGAGTGACGAGTCAGTTGCAATGAAAGTACGGAATAGAGAAATTGGATGGTTTCTGCAAAGTAATGATATAAAATAAAGCAATAGCTGGTCCCATTGTTGAAAACAGCTACGGAATAACTGCAGTAAATTGTTTGCTAGGGAAATTAAGGAGAAGAACGACGCTTTAAGGTACTAATGGCTAAAACCTTAGGTACGAGCATTTTCATGCCTTCAAGGTATCACTCATTAGAATATCAGTAAAGTTTCATCTATTTGAATTTGTGCGTAATAGGGAACGTCCAGATGAATAGACAAAAATAGTGTTGCTATGCTAAGACACGATGCTTTAAGCATTCGTGTTGTTAGACTCCGTCCTGCCATATAATAAGACTCGTTTTGATATTATAAAAGTATTTTTTTTAACTTAAATAGCGTCATTGGATTAGCTGCACTGGGCGATGAAAATTATTTATTTCCCAGTGCTGCTATAGGGAACTTGTAAAGGGTTCCTAGCAAAAAGATTTCCAGTGATCTAACGTATAGACATGTCTGCCAGTTCTGTCAGCGGCACAATACTCTCTCTACTAAACGCTGTACGTTGATCAGCAATCCTAATTACAAGTGATCTGCAGAGTCCACCAGTATTAAAGTATTTCCATAATGGTTTTTATTCAGGTTCATATATCTCGTATACCCAATACGGTGTCGCTGGCTCAGCTTGTACGGCTATGTATTTCTCTAAATGACTCAGGTGGGCTTGCTTCGTTAGTGCGCCTGACACTCTTTATAAACTCCAGCGGGATTTTAACCGGTAAAGCAACAGCTACGTATCAAAATGAAGAACACGCCATGAGCGCCGAGTTAGAGCTAAATGGGGCAATTATTTCTGACGAAGGAATAAAACGACTAAAGGTCAAAACCGAGAATTGGGTTCTTCAGTCAAAGCCACCGACATATCCTCAGCATCAACCACCTCCGACAACTACGTCAGCTTCAGTAGCATCGTCATGCATCGATAAAACTGATGACGAGCGAACTGATCTCTCAGAACGACAGTCTCCTACGGCCGAAGTACCGCAAGCTGTCGTCCTCTCGCAGGACGATAGTAAGGTATTTTCTGATGCGACTAGGCCCATGACACAACAATCAGCACAAAATGAAGTAAGGACAGCAACAGTTGGTGTTATTACCGCACCTTCTGCTGTTGCTCTTGCCACCGTCCTTGTCGGCGCTAACGCGCCAGTTTCGGTTACACCTGAAATGCTAGTGGCATCTTCAGCGACAATGCCTGTGCCATCAGCGTCATCACTGACAACAACAACAGCAGCAGCAGCAGCAACACCGTCATCGGCTACGGCAGCAGTGGCCCTGATGCCTATACCAGCCCCGCCTTTGCCCATCTCGCAACCATCACAAGCGACACCACTCGAAGAGGGTTTAATAGCGACGACAGAAATGGGCAGGAGATTATATGTCGCCAATATTCCAAAGAATAAAACCCAACCTGATATACTTTCCTACTTTCAGCGATACCTGTCAGGCGTTGTTGATGTCGTTCTGTACACGTATCCGGGCTCATCGCAAAATCGTGGCTTTTGCTTTGTGGAATTCACATCAACGAAGAAAGCCATGGTTGCCAAAGATGCAATTGTAGCTATTCGGCCATGGGGATGCGAAGTAGTCGTAGACTGGGCGGATCCCGAACAAGAGCCAGCCGAGCACGTGATGAAAAATGTAAAAGTGCTTTACATTAAAAATATTGCACCACCTACCAGCGAAGGCGATCTTCGAAAGGCGATCGAGGTTTGTAACGTCGGCTACTGTTGTGCATGTTTTAGAGAATCACCAAACGGCCATTATGTTTAGTATTGGTATAGAACTTCGAATATTGCCTATGGTCTAGTTTACGTATGGTCTAGTGGTCTGTGCCATAGTAGACTGCGATGAAAATCGTAGAGAGTGGCAGTATGTACGATACTATTTGACTTTTCGTCACGTAAGTATGAATCAGCCCATGATATTAGGTCTGTCTAAATAATGAGCGTTTTCGTTATTTTGAATCCGGCGCAGGAACGAGGGATTGAGGTAGAACGAGTAAAAGTTATTAGAGACTTTGGTTTCGTGCATTTCGTGAGCCGAGAACGTGCGGAAGCCGCGATGGAAGCGTGCAGAGACCTCGAGCTTGATGGACAAACCCTAAAAGTATGAAATGAGTTAATAAGTACGTGTTTCAAATATTGTGTAGCATTTCTCATGCCTTGTTTTTAGGACAAGAGGCGTAAGAAGTGCTTACGTGCATTCAAATGGTTGACATCTTAAGCGGTTGCCCGGGATTACACGGGAAAATGTCATAACTATATTCGTCGAATATTACAGCCAGAAGATCTTTATATAAATATGGTGCGATAGGGACCTAGTTTGTATCGTTGTGTCTCTTGGAATAGAAAATCTATTGCTATTCATAGCACAGTAAGTTAACATTAAAAACCTAACTGAGTTACAGAAAAAAAAAAAAAAAAAAAAAGAACGTTTCTATTACGAGGAGACTAAACGGCTATAGTCGGTATCTGTTCCGAAATAGTTCACATTTGGTCGTTCATAAATGAGAACATCGTGTCCTTTCAGGTAAGCTGGGCTAAGCCGCCGTTAAACAAGCACATGCGCGAAGAGGTTCTCCGAAGACGAGAGCGACGAATGCGTCGCGTTTTAGCGTCACGCTACAATGGAAACGCAGTCTCATTTCCGGAGCCTCATTTTCACGAGTCACTGGGCGACTCCCTAGTGTTCGATTTTGGTGGATACAGTGGAAACCATGGACAAGGGGATTACTAAAATGTTCCAATGGAAAGAATTTAAATACGTTCTCTCTCCGAATCCGTATTTATTTGATCTGATGTTAGTTACCCGAAAAAAAAAACACGGAAAATGATAGATAAATTTCTGACATATGGATACATAGTAATGTTGTGTTTATTTAATCTCGTTGTGGCCAACTTAGAATGTGAGTAGGCCTTTTCAAACAATATTGATTATTCCACAGAGCAGTACTATGTTTGAGCAAGGAGAAATTTACTAGCCTGCTCTTGAAATGCTGTTTGCATGGTGGAAAATATCGAACGCTAACGGTTTTACT
Organism: Varroa jacobsoni; assembly: GCF_002532875.2. Classification (NCBI taxonomy): domain Eukaryota; kingdom Metazoa; phylum Arthropoda; class Arachnida; order Mesostigmata; family Varroidae; genus Varroa; species Varroa jacobsoni. Next base: position 129,991 of record NW_019212946.1, on the reverse strand, counting down.
GCAACTCTCTGAATGGACCTTCTTAATAATGACCTCAGGTGCTTTACTTCGAAACGATTAAGGTAAATAGGAGCAGGGATTATGCCTTTGTCTACTACACTTACGACAACAGGTTTGTGATTCTGCTATATGCAGCATCGTAACGGAAGCGTTAACAAGTACTTGTCTAGACGAGTGGTGACTTCGTAGGCTCTAGAGCGCCATATTAATAATACTAATATATGCCGGATTCTACTGAATACTGAAACTTTGGTTTTTTTAAAGGTTGCTTGCTTTAATCTGCACGAAATCTATTGTCTAAGGAACAGGTCGGTTATATTCCTGTGTGGCAATCTATCTGGCAAAACTAGCCAATCGTCGTACATGTATGTCGCGCTTGTGAATGGAATAGATCTGCGTGGTTAGGTTACATGGTCAAAATTTCTGTTTCGTATGCGTGCGATTCCGTCGGCAATATGTTAAATGTGAAGCTTCACCTCACGTACGCGCTATGTAAAAAGCAGGATCTGTGCATAGAATTCGTACTCTGATAGCGTGATCCTTTGCTGTGTATCATTCGGAATTAAGCAACGTATCTGCGTGGATAAGACGAAAGACGACCACAGTCTTTCAGTGATTGTTTCTATCCTATAATAGATGTATTGTTGTGCAACGGGAAAGCTCGCGTTTACTACCTCCCCTCAGCAGACATCAGTGGATAAATAAAAATAAGTTGTACACTTCGTCTACTGACGTAACGGTTACGATCATGAATCAAAACTGATTTCTGGTTAAACGTAATGTACTCGTGTTAAGTTCTCCATTTACCTATCGACCAAAAGTTTGCGTTCTCTTACCTTGTCGTGGCTGAGGTGTGCAAGGAGTGAAAGACTGAATAATTTCCTAGATCGGCGAAACACCTGCAGAACACATGGAGAACGTGTATACACAATAGCCCGTAAATTGCTTATTGGCCAATATATATAACCGGTATAGTATCGCATGAAACAAAATAGGACTCAGCGAGACCTCAAATGAACCCGAGGTGGACAATGCTTGTGGCCTCAGGGAAAATCCACTTTGAAAATAGGGCATCTTCAAAAGCATACGATTGCTATCATCTTAATCTTTGTATCTTGATATCTGAATACATTTGTTCGCTCGTGACTGCGGTATGGTATTTTGGGTAACAGTATCGCTGCTGAACACCTGCTGATGCTCATTTGAAATTGTGTAGAATCAGTGGACAAATGGTGTGACGTTCCTCTGTAAAAAACGAACCGGTAACACTAGCGAATAAAGCCTAGGAAAGAAAGCAAGTGCTAACGGCGAAAACCAATATCACAGCGTATATCCTCCTCTATAGGTATAATAAATACGGCGTTTTCACATCGTGGATAAACCTGTGGGGCTTCGGTCTTGCCGTTTCTTGCAGAAGCCGCAGTCGAGATCTCAAGACAAACGGACTGACCCTTTCTACTTATGCATGATATATCTATAAGCGAAACTATTCACATGCTTACATATACTCTAGTGGGGCAGTCGAAACAGGCTTTCGTAATGTAGCTTCGTGGAGTGTGCAGCTGAGATGTTGCTTTTCCGGTAGCCACTCACTGACTTGTGCTGAAGGATTATAGCCTATGTTGGCCTCAAAGGCTCGCTTTGGCGTATAAACCCAGAGAGTATGTGGTAAGAAGTGGTACCACTGCAACCTCCGCTAGCGAACCACAGTTCGTTTTGTCCGTGGCGTCCTAATAAACGGTGTTGTCATTCTGCAAAGCGGCGCCACACCCAGTTACATTTATGAAACGTCGCATATTCCTGATGAAGGCTGCACGCCGTTTGCATATGGACTTCCCTTGCTATCTCTCTTTTACGCAGTAGCGACTCCATGAATTATTGCCACATGATCCCCACCATCGCAATACTAAAACGTTACGATAAAGCGTATTATTATTATTATTATGCGCTATAAAATTCAATGTTTGTTAGAGAGAGAGAGAGAGAGAGAAGAAAAATGATTTTTGAAATGTCTGCGTCCTAAATAAAATATGTTATTACGTGCCAAAACTCTTTTGGATGTCCTGGATAGATTCATACTGTATTATCCTGTTTGACGATTGTTGCCAGAGTGGTACGATACACTCTTACAAGACACCACACTGCATTCCATATATCTAAGGTAAATGCTGCTCAATCGTCTAAACGATCACTGATATTTTGAGAACTCCTCATTTACTCAGAACTATTGAAGAACACACAATCATCGAATGCTAAAAACTCATGGACAAAAAGGCAAGTTAACCTAAGCAAGGCTAACAAGATCATGACATTTTTTTTTTTCATTTGCACCCCTCTTATATCTTATTCGCATTCATATCTGCACCCCTCTTAACACAATAGGTAAAGCTTAAGTATATCATAGCTACGTATAATGATGCTGCCGACGTACTTACCTATATATATATATGTTGTAAAATCAAATGTTTCTTCATTGAGTAGAGAATGAGCAAACGATAGCCCTTTTGAACACAGTGACAAACGTGAAGGTTTTCGAGCAATATCTGCTTTAAGTATCTTCTTAAATAGCCGTAAATGTTAATAAATAGCTGGCCTTGGTTTTTCATCTAGATCAAGAATGCTTTTTCGATTCGCTTTACGTTCCCACGGTTTTAGGTATTTATTGATCCTTGTTAGGCAGTTCCCTTACAAATAAGTTCAATAGCTATAGTCGTACCCATGTACTCATATAGTCCTTGTGACGGTGCCGGATTGTACAGAGTTCGTAGGACTACAACTAACTAGCTTGACAACAATCTCACAAGATCATACCGTGCAAGCATTCCTAGAGAGTGTGCTTAATGCCATCCTATCGCCAAATATCCATCACTGGGTTGTCTACAATCTAGACATAAGCACGCGTTGAATGTTATTGACCTCAGATCGCGTACCGATGTGACTACTGAGCGTTTAAACAACGCTTTAGCGCTGTTTTAGCGCGAAATTTGCGGAAGCCAACATTGACTTCCGCAAATTTCCGCTCTTAGCTAACGAGATTTATTGTAAAGATACGAGTACGCAAGAGGTTAAGGCTCATTCGGCCAGAAGCAATTTGTCGGCAAATTTCAGTTCACTCATTCATTGCGCGAGTTCATTTCCTTCTGATCGATACCTTTTTGGTCATCTTTCCATTAGCGGAGTTAGTTGTTCGATGTTCTCTCTATAATCATACTATCGTATCACGTATGAAGGTGATATGCCACTGCTGGAACGGCTCGGTCGAAAAAGACTTAGAGCATTTGAGCTGGATAGGCGTTGACATAGCCGTTGGAGCCAGTACCTTCTAAATGCGACGTAAAAGTTCATCGTCGAGCAGCCCTAGACGCGGAAAGTTGTCGGCGTATCTTCGGTGTGTGTCTAATATGAGTACAGTATCTGCCAGTAGTTCTCGGCATTGATCATTCCGGAATTATTTCATGGGTACGCTTTAACAGGTGTTTAGCCGCTGGGGAAATGGTCTTTTTTCTTGGAATCAAATAAAGATGTACTGGCGTTCTCATCGCACCTATTTCTGCAGATGTCCATCCAGTAGATCCGCTCGACAAAAATGACTCACTATCCATTTATGGAAAAGAATTCGCTGCGCGGGCAAGGAACGTTTGGCACCAAGTAGTGACGTCCTCAGCAATTGAAGTAGGTGACTTATGAGGGGCTGAAGACGCGGCCTAAACTTCGCCGTCGAACTTCTTGACCGACATCAGAGACGGAACCCTATCCACGACACGCACGTAGGCTGCTGCCATCTTTACATGGGGCTCGAATCCCCGGCTCAGTGCAGTGCGAGGTTTCCACTCAGTGGTTGTAGAAGACTGATCCTTCGCTGCCAGTACGACGGGGGTTCACTGCCTTCCAGGCACTACCTCACCAAGGACCTAGTTGCCTAGGTTACCATTATTGTAACGATGTCCCGGGCATTTGGTGTAGGTAGCGCTAGCGTGTATGAGCGTTACTTGCCGTGATTGAATGGAGTATGTGCCCTTATTGCGATCAGTGCTTGGTTCAACAAGTGTTCAATAGCTGCAGCATGCGTTAAACGGGCCATCCATATGGCAGCGTTGACTCAGTCTGGAACAAACGGATTGTTGGTGAGCCCTCACTAATATTGGTTCAAAAGGATTTGGCAGTTTGCCATTTCTGCTGATCCATCGTAGGCGGAGGTGATAAAGAGGTGTTGTTCAGTCTCATCGGAGCTTTCTGTTGACAATTCGTCCTTTCCTTCTTGTCCTTTTTTTATGTATCCACTCGTAAAATGATAATTCCCCTGGTGAAGTCATAAACGATTTTTTGGCTACTTTACCTCCGTAGCTTGATAGTCCGTTCTTGTCGGTATGCGCTCGGCAATGGGATGCTGAGAATACAGCGTTATTCCCGGCTACCTTATTAGTCAGGATGTCGCTGGTAACCTCCCTGGTGCAAAGAAAAGCGCGGACGCTACATAGAGTTCGGACTCTGAGTAGACTGATTTCAGTTTATTGCAGAGCTTTCCATCGCGAACATAAACTTATCTTTCCCAAACGTTGTGCATTCCTGCTATACTGCTTGGAGGAAGGTCGTTATAGAGCGCGCTGTTGTGTTAAGATATCCGTCTGTTCCACTAAAAACATTGTCGATATCCATCCCTGAAAAAGCTCATACAACTATGGAAGCTTTTCTGGATAGTAGCTTCCGTAGCACCGGCTTAAGGGGTCAATGATGCTGTAACTGAAAGGCAGCATAGGCTTGTCGGCGGGTTCGTCACTGCAGGAAAGTTTGCTAGCGTGGATATGTTCTGGTTAGCTTCTTCCGCAGTTGAGGTCTGCCGCCTCACGCTTTAGTGCTTTGATACGGGAAATAGAAACGTGATATAGCCCATGATATGACTGTCCAGTAAAGTGTTGTTCAGGCACCTCGTAAAATGCCCAGCTCCTCTTCAATAGCCTATTGGCACATGACACACCTACATATATATATATATATATATATATATATATATATATATGCATTATCCAGCTGAATCCGCTTCGTCGGTGGTCCTGCAAGCTGCACGAACTATTTTGTTACGCTTTGTACAGTACACCGTGATACCTTGAAGGCCCTCGTTACAATGCGCCTCATGAGTTATATCCGTTTTTTTCCATTCTGTATGTGGAAGAGTTAGTGCCTGTGTTTGAGTTTGCTTCTGAGCCGTCAATACCGTTGTTTGGCTGTTGTTCAAAAGATGTTTGCATTACTTCGACGCTTGGATCTTTTGTCATTTCGTCGAGTATAAATAATTCACATTAAATAACACAACAACCAAAATACAACATGATCTTCCTGGTTCCAACCCTACGAAGTCGCGTATTACTGGCCATTTTTTTCTAAAGGTTCAATCATGTACCTGCAAAGCCTGCTGTGCGCAGAAAAGGCCAACCTGTGTTATTTATTGGAGGCTAACCGTAATCCAATAGACGCTGCTTCAAGGGTCGGCACGTTTAACAACTTACGGAAGCACTATTTTTGTGAGTCGCGCTATAGGCGGTTTCGAATCATAGTAGAAAGAACAAAATCCTATTGAAACACAGCGCATCTCATCATCCGCCTGCGTCAACTTTCTTTTTTTCACATATAAAAATATATGAGATGTTGGAAATTGTTCTTTCGGTTTTTCTTACTCTGTCGAACACAATTTTTACGATAACCTATATCTCGCATTAGAATAAACCAGGTGTTAACAGATGGTGGGTAAACAATCTGTCGTTTTGCCATATAAAATATGTATCGTAAAAGTCTAGAATCGGAAACTCAATACTCGTTTCTGTGGAGCCACAATGTTTCCCGAATTTCAAGCTTACCATTGTCTCTTGTTATTGTTACACTATACTTAATATACAATAACATAATCCTAATGTATAATAATGTTAATAACATAATTGTATCTTCGTGGTTTATTAAAACTTATTAGATTATTGTTAAGAGTAGACGATTTCTATTCGGCGGTTCAACTACTCAGAATGTCAATGACATAAAATAATAGCTTTAGTTGACAGTTGCAAACTGGTAACCACCGAAGTTGTATGTGATCTCTTACATTCCTCTTGCAACTTCAACTACATATAACTTTTAATAGAGAACAATAGGTCGGATGGGGATTGCAATATAATCAGAACGAAGTTTGTGAAGAAAGGCAAATTAGCTTAGTTCCAGTTAGTCAGTTCACTTAGGCCAAGCGCTTAACACGAAGCGAAGCGAATAATAGGCCAACCGTCATCGATAAACATACACAGAATTTATATAAAAAAAAAAAAAAAAAACACAATAAACAAGCATTAGTAGGCAGGTTTTTAGTTATTCGTTTCACTTTATAGAAGGATATTCTTCGTTCACGTTGCGAAAGTGCTCGTTTGGTTACGTACGGCATGGATAACGGTCGAGGAGATCAAATGCCGACCTACAATGCAACACCTCCACTTTGCGCGGCTCTGTGCAATATTACAAGCTTCTTCCAAGTTAACGCATAACTTCCTCTGCTTGTTTCTGTTCTGCCAGCCATAGCGTGTGGTGGTAGCAGTAGCAGATATCGCAGTTGTAAATCTTTTGGTAAATTACTTAAGGCCTCGTAATAAATGTCTATGTGTATAACTCAGATTTTTCTTGCGTTTAAGCACTTTATAGTGTTATAGTGTCCCAGAGCAACATTTTACATATATCATTTTTCAGTCCTGTGTTAGGTTCAGTTGATATCAAACTGATCAGAATAGAACAAGCTTGTTTCATTCACTCTTGACACTATTAGTCAATCCATGATCGGGATGTGCGATCACTACTACTACTACTACTACTACTACTGCAGAGGTCAGTACTTCAAATAGCAACAATTTAATAATAAAGTCAGCTACTGAATTTTTTCAATTGACGGTTGCGTGTTTATTTTGTACGATGAAAGTGATGTGGTTTGCCAACGATCTAAAAGCAACATTTTCACTCGTTTCATAAAACTATTGAACCTAAGAATTGCAGCTATTAAAATACAGCCTTTTAATTTCAAAGATCATTAAACCAGCAAAATATGTCCTATAATTCTGTGTGGCTAAACACAGCAAGAAGCTAGGATGATGTCCATACGCAGGCCGATAATACGATAATCCAATTTTTTTTTATGATACTCATTCGCAGTAACATCGATGTTATGTGTTTATTCCTCGCTCTATTCACCTATATCCACTATTCACTATGATAAAACACCTCGCACGGAAAGGCACGCGCAGGCGATAAAAAAAGGGGGCGCGAATGTGCTTGTATAAGAGGGGATGTTTATTTACAGCTTTTAAGCGATACCTCCCCACCGGGCCAATTGTGATAGGCCTTATCAAAAAAACTCTATTACTGGGATTAAAAATGGATTTAGCGGTGTTCGTTCTAGAGCTTTTAAATTTAATGAAATAGCTCACTTTCGCCACTGCCTTTAAATGTTACTTCTAGACGGACGCTAAATGATGTGGTCCTAAAACCCGAAAATATGAATTGCAGAGCGGACAGAACCGTAGCTGCGGTCTCAGTGTTAGCTTCTGCGTTCTCTGCTAAGTGGCTGGTCTGCACCATGTTATTCCGTTCGCATAAACTTTCGCTAATAAACATTTAACTTATTTGGGATTTTTAAATACATCATGGGGAGATACCAGTACCAGTAGCTTAGTAAGTCATACGATCAGCTTCTAGCCCTTAGAGTTGAAATGCCGAATAAGTGAACAGTTTTTTTTTTCCTGAAAGCATTTTCAATTATTGTATCGGCCAATTCAGTTAGTTTCTTATACGAGAGAAAGAAATTGGGAATATTGTAACATAAAAGTGACAGGGTATTAAAAATAGAGCACTCCGCAGTCGCGACGAAGGATCATAGCTTTCAGTTTAATAATAAAGTAAAAGCAAGATGACTAGTTTTTTTTTTTTTACTTCTATTGACTTAATCATGAACGTATAAAAAGGACTTCGTAACAGTTTATCTCTATTAGTAAAACGAAACTTTTTACCAGACGGATACATCATTCTTAATTACGACGTCACTACGATAGAACCAATGTAAATTATGTGCTTTATATGAGTGCTAAAATCGAAGTAAATGTTGACAAGATTTTTTTATAAAGTCAACTACTATTTGGGGACGACAATACATCTGCGACCAGAAATGATCATGTAATTTTTTTATCGCTATTTGTGACGTGAGTCATTCCGCCGAAGCATAGAACGTAGCATAATTTAGAATAATTCGCATATAATTTGTGTTTTATCTCTAAAAATTTTTAAAAATCTTTTATACTTAGAATAAACATGAAAAATTAAATGAAGTTTAACTTTTAATAAAACTATCGTTTAGCTTTAGATACGTTTTTAAGGTTATTGATGCTAAAAACTCCAGTGTCTATTTCGAGTATTACGTACGGTACTGTAACCAGGCATTACATAGAATCGATGTTAGGAAAAATCTCTCGAAGATGGCTTTCTCGAACATACAATTGAACCTGCTCTTGCAATTGTTTTGTAAAGATTACTCTCGGACTATATGTATAAGTTATATGGCTGTTGATTAAACTATGTTGGTTTGTATCGAATAACCCGCGAATGATAGAGAACTAAATATATAGTGAATAAGCTGGATAAATTCCCGCGATTTTTCATTGAATGAAAAGCACTAGATTTTTTTATTCTATTGACAATATACAAATTGTTATGTATTATCCCTGTAATTGTTCAGAACTTTCATCTTTCTACCAAACGACGTATGCCGCCCCACAGGAAAGTAGCCGATTTTGTTTCGATGTTTTCTAGTCATGTTTTGGGTTGTGAGGGCTTAGTAGCTGGCGAAAATGCCGATCCAAGCCCCGAATAACGTACAGGGTGCAAAAAAAGCTCCAATTCGGAATCCAGGACCGCAACATAGACGATGTTTACCGCATGTGGTTTCGTGCTGTCGTGGAACAGAATGATCTGGGCCCGTCTATTGGGTGTTTTCTCTTGAATAACCTTGCTGACTTCATACGAGTAGGCCAAATAAACATGCCGACCAACCTCCTCGTCTGTACTAAGCAAATTTTCTTACAGTCCCACAAAACATAACTTTTTTTTTCAATGAAGATCTCATGATGAAGGCCGTGATTTCTTTTGTGACGCCCGTTTCGATCTTAACACAGGCACCACTCCTCGTCACCGGTAAAAATCCTATGAAAAATCAGTTACTGACCGCGTGGCGCTCGGATAGATATTGAGGTGCAACGCTGACTCGTAATTTTTGGTTGGATTTAGAGAGTTTATGGGCCCGACTTACGATTTGTCTTTCTTCAAGGATGCCTTTAGTGAGTCATACTCAAACTGAGACGGTTCGCCAGAGGTGGGTATACTCTCTAGGTCTTAAATACCGTTTTTTAGCTTAAGAAGTCACTCTTAAGCGATCTTCTCAGCCGTAGTGCCATTGGCGTACACAGGGCGTTCTCTCCTGTTTCAGTAGAGTTTTATCTTCGATAAAATAGAGGAAGTGTCGAAATGGCACCTTTTTCCTACCTGGGACAACATTTTTTCTAGAGTCTCTTCGAGTTATCTAGAATACAGTACGCTTTCTAACGGCATACAGAAGTAAACAGGTGGAGAGAAGTAAGAAAACAGTTTACTCGAAAAACATAGGAACTTTCTGTTCTAGCAGATTGAGCTAGCTATAAACAGTTACCCGATACACTGATAGTTCTATAATCTTACATACCAGACCAGTTGTGCATAGTTACCTCCTTGTCCGGCAAAGGGCCTCCTCTGTAGTGAATAGCGTATGAGATCTTTTTCTACGTATGAAAGTCTACGACAAGTCTGCTACTTGAATCATGGGGATCTTATACCTAGAAATGCCAAAGTTACGGGCAGCCACAGCTGTGTGTCACCATAAGCACATTTTGATAAGCTTGGCTATTTAAAAATACATTTCTACCTATTTAAGTTGATGACACAAAGAGGTGAACATAAAGGTTGTTCATTGTGCATTGATTAAGTCTGCGACGAATCGAGACCGTTAAAATGAATGGTGCTTTTTTTTTTTTTTTTTTTTTTTTTTTTGTTACTACTTCTAGTATTTGATCGCGGATGCACGAATACGGCATTTGATGAAATACACTGGCTTCTGATTACATAGAGAGGAAAGCACCTGTACTCTTAGTTTTGGAAGACCACTTTCGTTTGTGTGCCCTGCTTTAGTCCAACTATAGAAAGTCGTAGACGCATAAATGCGGCGTAAGTTAACATCGTACTTATATAGCCTTCATCATTTAAATCTGTCTCCATTGACGAATAAATAAATAAAGTAATATCTCAAAGATCTCCTCTAACTAAGACCTATCCAGTATGATGAATGTGGCACAAGTTTAATATCAGTTTATAGGACACATTTAACTAGCATTAATAAAGTCAATCATAGAAGTTTTCAGTAATTTTAAGAATTGTTTAGTATAAAGCTTGCGCTATAGCAGCTTGAAGGGTATAAGCTTATGCTTACGTTTAAAAAAGCAGAACCATTTTAGTCTTAGCAACTGAGCGCCTACTGCTACCTGCGCATTTCGAAGTCTGTATTAGCATCACCACCCGCGCATTAAGTACAAACCAACACAGCTTTGTATCGGCTCGCTTCATTAGTACAGGGCGACTGTTGAGTAACTTATGATACAACATGGAACATTGCACGTAGAGCCGCGGGTCGGAATGCGCTTGCTTTGTAATTAAGATTGGCAGTTAGAAACGCTAGAAAACTCGACGACTTCATTGAATTAGCTTAGGCCTTTCTTTGGCACACTCTTCATCGTCGATATCATTGAACTTCAGCTGGGAATAATACAAAATGCAGGGCCCGTCCAAATTTAAATCTGCGTGATTTCGAAATTTTATACAACCGCGTATACAAGTGTACGATTACGCCCCTAGCGAGGTTCTCAGCTGCCCGAGCTCCTTCCTCCATAAAGAGTGGTTGAAAGCATTCTCTTCCACGCTGGAACACCATATTCGGTTCAAATCCGCACGGCTGTTGCGCCAAAAGTCGGTACTTTTGTATGTGAATTTTTAATTTGTTCAGTCGTCGAAAAAGCTGGGAATACACTGTGCTCGTTATAGTTTCAAGAAAGTTCAGGAGAGAAATCGACATACACCTAATCTACCACAACTATCAAGAGAGCACTTGATACCAGGAGCAGCATTGTGACGCTGGCCACCTTAATGCCCAGGGGTTTTGGGCAGGAGATTTACAAACGATACCTTCGCCCTGTCTTACCGAAGAGCTTAAATTGCTCTATCTAAACCTATAACAATCGTATTGTTATTGAAGCAAGGTGTGAAGCAATTAAGCTGAGTTGAGTGACAAAATACGCGGCCTCCGGGAAAAAACGTGAGTACGCTGATTGAGGAAATACCCGCTGGTTTTCTTAGTGAGCGGATAAAATATCTTGTCAGAGATCTCAGCAAGCATCCGCCCATATGCATGTGTTAGGCCGCAAACGGATCCAGTAGACTTTGAAATTGTATAACTTTTAAGTTAGGAATATCTTTTTTTTGTAATATGGTACTCTCCTTTTTTTTTTTTTACATACTTTTCCCACACCTCTAGCAGCTTCTGGAGAGCTGTCTATATAGCACTCGAGTTTTTTCATTTCAGAAATTTCTTCATTTATAGCTTCTCGAAGTGGTCGAATGCCTGGTTAGCAGTTGCCTCTATTAAAGCCTCGCAATCACACGAACTCACTAGCCACCGAATTCGACCCTCTTTCTAGAGCGACGCCATTTTTTCGCATGGTCACTCTTCAGCTGGCGATGAAGTTTGAACCATACCTCGCCGGCAGCGACCCTATGCTTCTAGAGAGTTTTTTTGTTGATAAAGGCTCTGTAAATCGTACGTGGAATATACCACGTGGTGTATCTCAATTCACGGGAAACACACTTTACTTAGTTTTTCCATTCTCAGTATTCAGGTTATAGCTCTGTACTACATTACCTGTGAAATGTCATTCTTAGCGATAAAGACCTTAAACTCTGTTTTTGGTAGCAGCCTTCTTAATTGTGGTAGTGCGTCTTTCGGATCTCGACACCTGATCACCTTCTACCAGGCTTTCGATATTCCAGCCTCCTCACTTGAAACGTTAGCACCATTCACGTACCGTGCGTTCGCTTAAGGCTTCCTTGCTCAATGTCTTCACCAATCTTCGATCGTTTTTAGAGCGCTGCGCCCTTTGAAAAGATATAGATGTCACCACTGGACTTTGATGTTTGGGACAACAAGATGTTTTTTCGTCTGAACGCATGTATTCTAAAGCAAAGCCAACCAGTTACCGTTCACAAGTTTCTGGAAAATTAAACTATTTATCAGGCAAATCTCGCGCTAGCGGCGTGTTTCCCAAAATACGTTTTTCACGGCCTACTATTTGCGCATATAAATGAAGGTAGCCTAAAGGAAGAACATGACCAATGTTATTATTTTAGAGACTCCGGATTTTTAAGGCGGTGATAGAGATCGGCAAATGAATAAACATTTTCTTTTGATTGACATTAATTTTATCACTAAAAAGCTAAGCTTTATTGTTAGGTATCATTACGGAAAATCTGTGTTTGGAATCTAGATTGGGATAAACTTACTAGATTGGTAAAGTGCGCAACAATTTCGCAGCTGGAAAAGCGTCTGTTTTTCCCTCTAACATCAATTTTAATCGTTTCTAATAAGTAAGTTAAATAATGATTTAATTTAATTCATCACGCTTGACTTTTCCATTTGAAAATTGAATCGCTATGACTGGAGACCCAAATCTGCCTAGAGCAAAAACCGTGTTCTTTTATCTGGTACCACTCGAGTGCCAACTAGTCTGGAAAAATGCCGGGACAAGCTTAAATTGTGGCTGGCAATGATGTGACATTTGTCGTCAAAATCGTATATATTCACGAAATCCGAGATCCGAGAGTACTCACTAATAGGATTCGAAAAACCGGGATGGGGTTTTAAGACGCGTTATCGAAACTGAAAAAACAATTCATGCGCGTATTTATACAGGTGAAGGTTTGAAGCACTTAGAGTCATCTAGCTTAAATCTTATTGCGCAGATTAAAAGCGCACGAAGAATATTTATCGTTCTTTCTTCATCATATACCAAGCGCGCGTGGTGGTTAAGGATCGTGCTTTGAGCACCAGGTGAGACATCAAAAGACAACAAAATGAGCTACTTCTCGAGTTTTGTTAGGGTAATCGATTGCAATGAAGATGCAGTGTTGTTATCTTCCACAACTGAAAGCCGTTAACGTTTGTTGTAACAGAAACGTCATTGTTTTAAGGAGCCTGCAATTAACATAGAAGACTCAGTGGTTTCGCCTCAAACCTGAAAGGTCGAACAGGGCGAATCAAAGTTATTCGGCGTTTGACTCATTACCAATAGATCCCTTTAATCAACTGACTGGGAACGGAAACCTGAATTGGTATTGGAAGAAAGAACTCTATATGCACATAGCCTGCCTCCGGTTACAAATGAAGCTCTATTTCTGAGGTAAAACAAGGGTTCGAAACGTTTTAGATACTTGCTTACATTCTCTAACTGTGATCTTATCATTAATATGGCCAATGCGATAGGGAGACTTTGAAAAGGTAGCAGAAGAATGGGGACGTTAAAATATGCCCCCCAACGCATGATTTGATGGATCAAAGTCTTTTGCAAACGTCACTTTGGCCAAGAGTGTTCATTTTCGGATTAATAATTTTTCGATAAAAGTGAAAATTGCGTAGCTTTCGCTTTTTGACGTCGTCAACGGAACTATTGAATATTGTGCATCAATGTACATATAGGAAAATACGCTGTAGCTGAAAGGCAAGCTGGTTGACAGAAAAATCAGACGCCTGCCAACAACCTCCTGCAGGAAAGTGGCCATTAACTTACCTGCTGAGGGTAATTACAACCCCTCTGGTGTATCTACTCTAATAAAATAGATCCAATACATTTATGAAAATCGGTGATAATAAATATATTATTACTACTACTAAAGTCTTACACATGCCAAAAAAACCGGAAGATTCGGTAAACTTTTGGTGGCTTGCTTCTCCCAATTCTGCGAACTTTACCTCCAACATATTATTAGAGGATTAAACGGCCAGAACGAAATTTCTAAGAATATGTCGTAAAAGTCCATGTAGGTAGATTTCTATAAATAGGAGGATACGTCTCAATTCGTAATCGTATCGCTCGTGTTCAACATGTCAAGAGGGCCTGCTCTTATCTCGAAACAATCTCGTTAGCTATCTCTGGCGAGCACTAGCTAGCATAATCTAATTCGTCATTTGGTAGACTTCTTATCAGCTGGCTTTACTTAAATTTACAAATGACATCCCTATTGCTGTCTTAGTAGTCTAGGCAAAGGAAGCAGTCATATCCATTGATTCGAGCCGCACCTCGCTGATTCAAGGTCCCCGGAGTTTGCTGACTTCGCTGTGTTCAAGGAGTTAACGAGTTTATGTATGTATGTATGTATGTATGTATGTATGTACGATATTTTACAGTAAACAAAGATGAGCGAAGTTAAATGCTGGTTCTTGCGTTATCTTAATTCGTATTTCTAATACGGCCATATGAAATATTTTGCGTAAATAATGGTAACAAATGATTTATTGGAATCTACGTTATTTCGATCTACAGCTAGTAACGCTTTGCGTAAAAGACATCGACCTTAAAGGGTTAATAGGTAAACCATTTACTAAAGTCGCTCTTAGCTTAATTTCAGTAAATTTACGGAAGCCGGAATCAGCCTTTGGTACTTGAGATTGCGTGCATTTTTCTTTCTTATGATTCGCACTCAAATTGGTGCCTATATATATTAGAGAGACGTTACTGGAAGAAAATGGTTTATACTCCTACTGTTGCTTTTAAACCACAAATGCCCAACCATAGTTGAGGCTACGAAGAGATATTTCCTCTGACGAGGTAGCTCATTCAAATCAGGCAATTACCTCTAAAATTTTAAGCGAGGAGTACCGTTTTCTACATTATATCTAACATATCCGCTAATTTTGTTAATTAAAACCGCATTATGTGGCTATTCGTATAACTGAAGTTCTCGAAGCCGCTTCCGGCAAAGCCATACTTCTGTCGAAGCATGAAAAGGTATCGATTCAAGCCATTTTATTCTCCCACCTTACCGCTTGACGAGGCCTGAGTTTGTCAAGAGATTCAATTTTGGTGATTTTTTTTTATTGTGCCCCTTCGGCGTTCAGAGACCCTTTGCTATAGAGTAGCTTTTGCAACATACAATGCAAAACGAAAGAAAGCGCCAGCATCAGCGGTGGTTGCGTCGGCCACTTTGCTCCACACGAATGCTAAGACTTGAGATAAACCCAGATCGTCATATCGGTACTGTTTTGTCGTTTTTAGCCGCGGGCCTGTATTTCTTATGCAACTGTGAATGTATTCCGTACGCTCTACGCGGCGGCCTACATGCTACGTCAGTCATGTCCGCCCATCGAGAGCGCCTTTTTCTACGCGAGTTGTCAGAGTACTGCAGACGGCTCAAGGAAGAGAAAGCAAAAAAGAAATAGCGGGCACGCGGAACGCGGGCAGAAACAACGACAAGCGGTGGTGCAGCAGCTAGCAGTGCCGATGTTCGGCCGCATAATACGATATAGGGGTGAAAGGCTCTAAATCTATAGAATACGCTTATCTGTTGTTTCGACTCTGGAGATGAAAAGCAAAGTACGAGAGAGAGGTAGCATATGGCTCTATATCTACACGTGCGAACGATTTGACTTTGTAAGTGTATTGTGGACCTATTGATAAATGCGCGCGTACGATCTGACCGACTGTAGCCCGATGCCGAGCGGTAAGACTTTTCTTATGAAAAATATATATATCTCTTATGCTTATCTCTATATCTATGTCAAACCTATTTAGATTTAGAGTAAATCTTTCTTGCGGTTCTAGCAAGTATGATATGGCTCAGAGAATGGGAGAAATTACATTCTCTAGCTCTCAACGTGAGATCTACTTGAACTGTGAAATTATGCAAAAGACTGCGTCGATTATGTTCTGTTTGGCTGCTATGGATATATTACGAGGAAGGGCAGCTCCGAGTTAATTGTAAGAGCAATAGTCTCTCGATATCTGTACACCCGAACATGGTTCGATTTAACATCTGTCTGTCAACCAATAATAATTTATCACCGACCATTCTCAATCTTCTTCTTAGCATCGCGGGTCTGAGGAAAATCAGAAGAAAAAAAGTACTTTCCGAATCTGCGAAACGCCACAGATATCTCTGAAAATTCATGTGCTTTACTGAATGTGCTACTGCTGCTTTAATGGCTACATCGGAGCCCTTAACGAATAGTTCAGAAAATTGATAGGTTGATATTGAGCGACAAACTAGACCTCCGTCGTTCTACGAGCGCAGGCAAAGCCGCTGGCTGATCACCACTCTATCGGCCATCTTTCGTATATGGAGAATACTGATTAAGACAGCATCCATTCACAGAGGATACGTTTGGACAATATGAAATGATTGATGTCGCCGATAGCGTCCACGGAGAGCGGCGATGATCAGCTGACGTCACCGGTCATTTGTGTATTATGCCCTCTATTACGTTTAAGATCACTTTAAACTACCTCTAGCCACCTACAGACGCGTACGAGCATCGATATGTTCATAGGGCAACGAAAAACTAACGAACTTTGAAGTAATTAGCAAAATGTCAAGCAAACAATGCAACACATTTTGGAGTAACGAGATATAGATGTTGAGGCCCTTTTTGATGTTCGAAAAATCTAATAAAATGAAGCTATCATTCTATTTGTTTTGAAGAATCAGAGAAAATAATAACTCTTATATTACACTGTTGTATATACAGTCATAAAAGACGAGATATGGGTACGTTTTTATGTATGCGAGCCTGCGTGCGTCTAGTTAGAGGCAGTTCAGCAGATCACTGGCTTGCGGTAGTCGTCTCCCACAGGCAATGAACGCTTCATTTATACATTAGTATAACGTAGATCGGCTCGACGTATCGGCGACGTATTTTACTGATTGTCGATTGGACAAGAGGGCAAGATTGGTCAGCTAAGCGAAATTATTTGCCTCAACGATTTGCAAGGTGCAGCCAGCAAAGTCTATTCTATTCTATTCTATTCAAATCAATGTTTTTCATAGCTTTATTTACTGCAGGTACACGGCGGTAGTACGGCCAGACCCCATTCAAACCCCTATTCGTTCAACCGACAATAAATCATCGCTAATAATAAAGCTCCCACAAACGACCTTCAACAAAGTACGGCTATATTTCGTTCTTCGGCTGGCCAAAACGTTCAGCTGCATCTCATCCATGACATATATTTAGCTATTGATAAACATCTAATGTGAGGATATACGGAGCACGAGGCGTACGGGCTTCTTCTAGCGAGAGAATTGCCACTTCAAATGCGGTTTGTATTACTACCAAATTTATTATAAGATTTTCCCCAGACATTATTGACTCGAGACTAATTTCGATTTATGTACGGCGTCACTCGTTTCGGCTACACTCAATAGAGCCTTCCATGTGACAAAATACCTAATGCCGTCGCATAGCCTGTCATTAACTTAGGCAACGCACTTTAGGTCAGGTTGACCTTTCCTCTTCAGTTTAAGGTTTATTTGACAGATATTGGGCCATCTATTTGCTGATGTGGAATCGGCCCAGACAAATACTTAATAACAACACCAAATAAATTTACATTTGCTGCTTATGTATTTTCGGGCAGACGCGAAAGCTTGCAATTTATTTACCAAGTGATGTTAAACAATCGTTGTATATTATGGAGCCCGGCTCGACAGCGACTTCTCAAATACGGATCTTTCAGGACTATATATTGAGCACGGGTCCCACAATGCAAGCATCTTTCAACGAAAAAAAAAGTTTACGCATGCCTTGCGATATGTTACATTCATAAACACCACGAATTATAGGAAATGCACGCGAGCTAATTAAGCCGTCCCCATATAGACAGTTCCATTGCAGAATAAAATAAGGACATCGTCGCCATGATTTCGGCAATACAAAGGTGAAATGTTTATATTTATGCGTCTGCAAATATTGATACACGCCAAAAAGCCCGCTGCCTGGTAAATGGGCCGCGTAATGAGTTTTCGCTTTAAACATAGCTAACTTCAGCATGGACGCTGTCATCGAAGACTGCACCTCGTACGGATGTGAAATCCGCGCCAATCGATTTAAGAATATTTAAAAAATGAATTTGCTATGATAATCCGTATCGTCTACATGATATATGCCTTCTGCCTAACGCTTGTGTCTATATTGCCGTGAGCACACAATATATGAGCTTACAAAGAAGCAAACAAAACGTATTACAAATTGTTCCGGCAGATTTCGCAGCTTCTGCAATATAGATGGACACATGTAGGAACTACTATTGAGCATCGTCGATTCTTCGACAATTTGATTCTATTTATGCGCTCGT
This sequence comes from Varroa jacobsoni, assembly GCF_002532875.2. Taxonomy (NCBI): domain Eukaryota; kingdom Metazoa; phylum Arthropoda; class Arachnida; order Mesostigmata; family Varroidae; genus Varroa; species Varroa jacobsoni. The sequence goes on along the minus strand of NW_019212946.1, from coordinate 111,500 downwards.
CCGCCGGTTTCGCAATCAATACTGGGACGAGATTTTAAAATGCGCGGTCCATTTTTCGACGGATAGTTTAGTACGGTGGTTTTTAGGCGGCTATAGTAGCCGTTTGTGATTTATGTGTTGGCCTGCGTAGCTACGAAAAACGTTTAAAACTAACTTAGCAATAGTTTCCGTGTCACTTCTCCATAAAACTGCCTAGACAACTTTTAGCGGACAGAATCGCCCGCCTCGCCGATTTACAACTTTTTATAAACTTAGGCGTACGGCGCTAAAGTTGCTTCAGATTGCTAAAGATTACATATCACTCATTCATTGTCTAACAACTTGTTATTTCGTGTCAAACTCATTTTTTGTCACACTAAAGAAGCAAAACCATCTTTCACCAGGTGTGTTCAATCAAATTTATTTGGATTTCATTAAGTAGTCTAAGTAGCGTATTCTTAGAATTCCCCGAAACCAAAACCAATTTTAAAAGCCTTTCTAGGAGCTTTCGACAGACACGTTCGTAGCTGTCCAGAACGTGCCCTAGCCAAAATTCCTCAATAATATATAGAATGTAATTTTCTGTGCCGCATCCTAACGGCAAAGTTCCCCGTGCCATAGAAAACATTTAATTAAATGGATCAGTCCTTTGTAGACTTCACAAGCAAGCTAACTGATAGTTGTTTGACGTTGACGTTCAGCCCGGTTTCCGTTACGTCTATAGCTATCTAGCCTATAAAATGACTGTTGCTTTTTTGGCCGAGCTTTTTTCTTTCTCCGACGCCATTGTACGGTGCGTATGTCATTTGACTTCTATTTAAGAAAATGCTTTAGACGCAAACATGTTGTTAAGCGATGGTAATGCGGTAAGTGCAGTTTATCGCCTCTGTTAAGACAGAGTTGGATTGCAAATCCAGGTCTATATTTTCCAATAGTCTACACATGCTTCGTAATCAATGGAATCGTATGATATGAGTTCTTCCAACGAAGAATTTGTTTGCGTGCGTATTAGAAGAGTCGTTTCCGACTCCGGTGTTCAGGATGATAATATCGTCTGAACAGATGGTGGCTTAGAAGTCACAGGTTCGTGGTCAAGTACCAGGCGCGCTTCGTCACATGAGATACGAAGTCGTAGGTTTATGTACGCGTTCAGTCGTGAGAGTTGAAATTAGATTGTACGATACGTGCTGACTTTCAACAACGGAAGCGGAGTGCTTGCTTATTTCTTAGACCGTTGCTCCTTCTAGCTACAGCCATTCATTGGCAAACTTGTCACAGACCAAGAACGGCACAAACTATGCTTTGTTAAGTAACTATGTATAACGTTAGTATCAATAATCTCAATAAGGCTGACCGTGCGTCCTTTGATGTGAACTCGAGCAATGTTCAATTGCAATCTCCAGAAGATATTTGCTTCGAATTTTATGGAAAGGCCTACCCATACAAAGGAACGTTTACATAGTCGTATGCTGTACTTTGAGGTACGTCAAAACAACATATCGTTGTGAAGAATCGTCGTCGAAGAATGTCGATGTTATTGAAGACCGAAAATACAGCCGCGTATTTTTGTGTTTAATGTGTTTATTCGATCAGATAAAGATACTCTGGTTTCCGACAGGAGGCGCTTCCCTCACCGCTCGCCTGTAAGTAACTTTCGGATTTGCGTATACGAACAAGCATTTAGTCTGCTTTGTTGCAAAGTGGCCCTAGAAATAGATCGTGATTAACTTGAAATGGGACATAAACTAAATTTTCCAAAAGAGCCGCGCATAGGTTATTTCTCGCTGTCGAAGAACGACCCTCAGCTTCAGACCACTTATAATTATTTGCCATATTCGTATTAGTCCAATTTATTGTATGTACAAGTATAATGTGACTGATATAGTATATCGAAACGTACGCCCAAGTGGACAACAGTATATTCACGGCGTGTATATAAAAAGTCTGATATAAAAAAAACCGTATATTTCTCAACTTTAAAGTTAGACATTGCCGTTGAAGCCTTGGAGCACCATACTTGGCTTTCAATGAAGATTATCTTGCGCGTATAACGTATTTGTATGTAAACCATACGCAACCTAGAATGAAGACTTACATGGACTCAAATGGGAACGGACACCTCCTTCATCGATACTGTGCGTCGAACCTTCGAAATCAGATGCTTTTCGATAAAAGTCTCGCGTCTCTTCATGGAGGCTGTCGTCATATGAACATTGCGTCTAGCAGGTGCTATACTCATAATTTCCGGTCATAAGGGGTAACAATTAGACTTTTCTCAACGGGGCAACAATAATAGCCCCTGCGAATAAAGTTATGTAAATGCATTAAAAAATACATTTATTTATGCATTTATGCATTTAAAAAAACATTTATTTCGGCAATATGAAATATATTCACATGAAATGTTTACGAGATGCATTATGTTCATTAACGTACGACTATAAAAATATAGAAAAAGCTAGTTAGCTAAACCAAATTGATGCATGACCATGACTAGAAAGGAAATTCGCTAGCTAATTATGACAGTTCTTCGCTAATCGTTTTACTCTGTTTTCTTGAATTTTTCTCCACTTCACAAAGGAGTGAATTTTTGTAGAAAATGTCGGAGACCAACTTGATTGGATCAGGGTCTTAATTGAATCGTTGAGTGACGTATGCATCACTGCCCGTGAAGGCTATGGTTTTTTGATGGCAAAGGTCCAAATAAACAGCGAAGGCCAACATGAGTCGATGAGATGACGGGGACCCTTTAGGCATATCTACCAGCAGTTTATGTGCGTGCTTCAAAATGGATACGTATATTGCCGTAACAATACCTACAACAAGAATATGTCTGTGTAACACTAGCTATTGCTCCAAATCAAGATACCTAGAGTAGAACCATTGCAATCGCTAGCCTTCCACTTCTTCTGCACAGACGTATCTAGTAATTTGCTCAAATAGACATAAGCGAAAAATTCAATGTTAGCTTAAACTATAAGGACCGTATCTACTATATATATATATAAAAGGTTCATGCGAAGAGAACGCATCGCGGTAAAAAGTCCAGCAGCAAAAGTAATGAAGTAGGTTACTGCGTAAACAATTTTCGCAAGCTGCTTATTAAATACCAAATACCTTATATGTTTAGATATATCTTTTGTCCGTCAAAAATGTGTGGGTGGGTGGGCGGTATTTACGAATGAACGATGTTTAAAAAGGGCTCTCATTAAATATGTTCAAAGGGGGTAATGTCTTCGTTGTCGACGACAGCTGGAGTCAAACAAAATATCAGTAACAAATGCAAATGGGCTGCTGCCGTTCTGCGATAGAGTATTTGTGTGAGGGGCGGAACAAAAGTAATCCTATAGAGATGATTCTAAATTAGAAAATGATAAGCTGTCAGTTGAATCCGGTGTTAATTAAACCGTAAGCCCACTTTCCTCCCAGTTATAGACCATCTCCCTGTAAGCCTCAGTTTACATCATAATGTACTGTGTGGACCATACACATCAGAAATTCTGTATATAATAACTAAAATATTGAAAATCCTTGACCGAATAAGTAATGAATCTATTACATGGTCTATGTAAACTAGTATAGGATCTTCAGTATTACTCTTTATGCCTCGTTGTATATATAATTTGAAATAGCGAAACCTTTAAATATAACGCAAAAGGTTAACTTTCGATGTATATTGAACGTACTCTGATATATTAAAGTTTTCAAAACAGAGAGAGAAAAGCACCTTCCAGTGTCAAAGACATAAGGTAGACATATACGAACCTAGGCAGATCATCCTTAGGTTTGTGTTGTTGCATGATCAAGCATTACTTCAGGCTATTAGCAGAATCCCCAAAGATGTAAGCCTTCAAACGAAACCTTAATATTAACGAATAGTTCAGGCATCGTCTTTTGAAATCTGCTTGCGTAAATAGACATGTGTTGTATTAACAGCCCTTTCTGTATTTAGTATTGCCGGTTGCCACAAACATTAAGTACTGGGTTGGGCCGTTGCTTGGGGTCTTAAAATCTTCTTTAGACAGAAGCTAACAAATCCCACGATGTTATTGGGTTTTTTTTTTTATAAGGAACAGAACAGTCAGTGTACCTTTATATGTACAAATGTAATCAGTAGAACGTATTTCTTCGTGTTGCTAAGGGACGTTTTATCAAATTAAATTGACGATTGTCCCCAATTTTATGAAGTGCTACAGAGCTAAAGAAACATATATAAAACATCCTCAGTGATTACCCTCTTTACTGAATTTAATAACAGCCATATTTTGATCACGCTTGTGTATATAGTTGATATTTGCGGTTTCGCCTTATAGGTTTGCTGAAGTTTCGACACTGCTGCCCTTTAGGAGCAGTAGCATTATGGTCGAACTTCAGCACTCCTGACCCTGTTCATTTGTTTGAAAAGGTATATATATAAATATATAGCACATTCGTCGCCGAAATTACGTACCGCTGTGCATTGTTAAGGTACAAAAACAGGCAAGGTTAGAAGGTTTTCTGATTCGCCTGAGATGTCATCTTGCCGGCTCGGCCTAGGGGCAACAAGTGGAAAGCGGTGTCCATTTGTTCCCATTCAAGTGTGTACTCTCAACCTCACTGATAAATTGTTTCAGACATATAATAGATGAATAGGGATAGGCCAACGTAGATCGAACTGGCTCTCCTGTTAAGTCGCGTCATAGTCTACTATGGCTCGGTAACAGGCAGTAGAGAAAGGAGCCACAACACATGGGTGTCGTCACGCCACTTACATAGTTTAAATGCTGCTTACGGAGATCAGTCGTAGCTCGCGTTCAACTTTTGAATGCGCTACGAATGCAGATGTGCATGTATACAATACCTTCATTTAGCAATGGCCCGGAAACTACCTGCGACGAGTCGTACGAACGGATGTTCATTGATCTTGGAGATATTCGTGATGGACTTGGAGAATATAATAGAAAAAAATCCGCTACCTCATAAGAGTTTAGTAGAAACAGCAATTAAGAATTTTCAAGATCTAAGAAGCTTGTTAAGAGGAGGCATCATTCTAGCAGTGTCCGGTGGCGTGACTCCCAATTTCCGGTGGTCATTCCTAGACATAACGTGCGGCATCCATTTAGCCAACTTATATATACAAATCAAGCATATGTATAAAGCGTGTGTCAATAAAGCACGAGTGATTTGAACGAATAAATGGCTAATACCCAATATCTCCGGGATTTTTTTTATTTCGACTTAGTGTACCTTTGTCTCGAGAGGGACCTGGGGCGAGTCTTCGAACCCCACTGTTTTGGTTTTCGTCTATTTCTTATTCGGCTTCGTCGACTCGAACAAGTTCTTCCTGCTGAGGCAAATACGGCCAATATACGATACGAGGCGATACGGATTTCAAATTTGCTGAAGTTAACCCAGTCAAGTTATGCGTATTTTGCTTTGTCCGAGTTATTCGGCCGCATATGGTAGTTATAACGTGTCCAGTACGGGCGAACTTTTTGGTCAAAAGTAATCATACGTAGAAGTACTGAGCTCTTATGCTAAGTTGCTAACTTGCATTACCTCAGCGAAGTGAAGGAAGAGGTATGGAACGTTAAACTATGTGTCTATTGTGCAGTATAACAATTATTAACTGACAGTAGATTCAGAAGATTATCTATATAATACTTTTAATAATAAATCATTACACGCTAGGATGATTTAGTGACCCGCTATCAAAGTGGTCAAAAATCCTTGTAGTCGCTTAGTTGCTTCCTATTAGACCATCGCCCACAATGACTGTTAGCAGATGATGTTGACATTAATAAAAAAAAATCACGTATATATACACACAGACGTGTATAGTAAATAATACACGAGTATTAAAAAAGTTTTTCCAATAAAAACAACGAAGAGACCAGTCTATTGATCACAGCAAAGTAGCTAAAAAGTAACGAAACTGTGTAAACGATTAAAAGAAGACAAAAACGTTTTGGTTTGACCTCTGCCGATATCTATATTTGTGTGCAGAACATCCTCCTATAGCAACCGACAGCCGTGATAAGCACAGTCAATGTATTATGTGGTTCAGCGTGAAACGTTTGAAGCACATTGGGGTACGAGAGCCCGGGAGATTTCGAAAAGTTACCTCAACACCGTTTTGATTTTCCACCATGATTTCCATTTAAAAATGATTAAGATTTTAAAAAATGCTAGTCTATAATAGCGGTGTCTGGTAAACGTTGTGGATGATTGTATGAACTCCTGTACTTTTATCATTGCGGTGCGTGGACAAGCGTTATCGTGCACCAGAAATAGTTTGCACTAATAATGGCTGCCTAATTGGAAATTTTTTCATAATCTATTGCGAATCAAGACTCATGAAGCTGTACCGGATAAAACCTTCTCTAGGCCACCAAACAGACTCCATAGCAGTTGCAGCTGTGCATTTGCTTAAGGATGAAATCCTGCGGGGTAAGTTGCACTTATGTGACCGTCTGCGACTATCGCGGAGGACCAGTTTTTCATCACAGGTCCCAACCTACGTAGAAGCAAAGAGAAACCAACGTCTCTACAATTCTGTGTTTGATCTTCGCTCAAATCACAAGATACAAATTTGTTAATTTTCGTTTCCTATGAACCTAAGCAAAATGAATAAGTATGGCATTTTTTACACACCAAAGCTGAATTCTAACACGCGTGCGTTTTGAAACACATTGGCCTACGCGGCTTACGGTGTTCCTGATAGTATATCATCACCCAAAAGTGAAATTTCTGCCGCTGCTGTAGTAAAATAAAACTCATAATTGTAAACCGTTCAAAAGCTATGATTTTCCGCGGTTAAGTAAATTTCCTCTGCTGAAGTTCCGTGGACCATCTCAAAAAACTACAAATGGCACGCCTGCATGTCTAATACGAAATAGCGTCCGTTTGAAATATGTGATTAATCAGTATTGGTCACTTTTTATATTGAACCACTAAAGAATAGAGGAAAAACTACAGTAAAACAACAATGCTTACATGGTTTCCACGGTGCTTCAAAAGATTTTTTTGCGATCGAAACCGGACGTCAACAGAATGCCACGATCGCCTCGGTGTGCTTAGACGCTATATGGTGACTTACAAAGAAGATCCTTAATCGAAATAATAATAATGTGTAATCTGTCAAAGCTTACGCACCGATAATTACTTCTCTATAAAATCTATATATTATCAGCGGATCGTAATGATGTGTGTTCGTATATAGCAGTAATAGTGACATCCGGTAATTCTCTATGCAGTCATATGGGCATTCAGCATGTGTCGAAATTCGCAAACAAAACAAACTATTAGGTATACTATAGTGGAATTCTGAAGGGTTATAGCTTTTTTACACTGACATCTCAAACCTTTGTATATTCATATGATCCAGGCATCAGCAGGCTCATATAATGTTGATTAATAGTAGTCATAATCGTGTAAAAGTAAATTGGCCATGTTTCCGGTCAATTATAAACAATAGACCAGGTTTCTAGTTGGAGCGCCTTTGCCACTACTGCAGTATCAAAGTTGTTCAACATGGTTCGAGCCTCAATTCTAGTTAAGCGACGTGGGTAAACCTAAAAAAAAAACAGGCTCTTTTTATCTTGTTAAGAAAGGATCACACGCGCGCGTTTCTGCTGCCTTAGGTCGTACGAGAATTGATAAAAATGATTTCCAGACGTATCCATATATGCAATTAGGTTATCAGCACGACTAGTAAGCTATATTGAAATTACTACTGGTTCATCCAACAACAACTTAAAGCACACGAAACGTGGTCGTTTTTCTGTGAAGATAGGCATATATTACATACAACAATCTGATGATGGTTGAACTTTTACTGGGGTATAATTTGAGTAGTCAGGTCTAGAAATCCGTGCGTAACACTTTTTTATAGCGGTAAACTGTTTGGAATTCCCCTGGGACTGCATTAATGCAAAAACATCTATGTCAGAGATATCGCTTTTACCTGTTAAGCCATGCGCATCTTATACCATCATCTACCTACCTACCTACCTACATTACTGGAATATAAATAAAATTTTCGGTTTTTGACCCAAAAAAAAACCAGTTGGATTTTAGCAAAAAAATATCTATTATTTTTTCGCCATTTTGTGGCCTTCACCTGTTCTCGTTTAGTATTCAACCTAGTTCTAAGAATTCGCTTATTGTCAAATATACAGTTACTAACCCCATTTGCCAGCGATCGGAAAAGGTTGTAATCTATCGAAATTAAAGCTGGAGAATATGATAGATGCAACAGAAACTCTCAGTTCAGCTGTTGCAGGAAGGCCTTTACGGTGTTGCCTATATTCGTTAGCCTGGTTAACCCGATACAGATCTGTGTTGATGGTCTTGCCCTTCTGCAGCAGTTTCCAGTATGCAAGCCACTTCCAGTTCCACCAAACACAAACAATGACTATGAGAATTTGAGTTGACGCTAGATCGAAGCTATCCATTGCTTTGTCTGCTTTCGATTGACGTCGAGTCACCGCTTTTCGTTACTGGCAACGAGTCTGCGTTAGGTGCAAACCGTGTTTGTTGTAATGTTTACTCAGCTACCCGAATTCTTAATTGTTGAGTACACGTTGTAGAAGGTATAAAGTTTCTAGTCGTAGCAATACGGCCGCAATATATTTCTTTTCATTCAATTTACGTAATGTTTGTCGGCCGTCTTTCGCCAGAAGTGTGTGTCCAATCGGTCTTTGCTGGCAGGCGCATCCTTCAGTTCGCAAACTGCTTTCGAGCAGTCCTGTCAGTTGTTAAGTTCTCACTGAAAACCCCACAGGTATCTTACGGGGGGTACTTCAATAGTTGTTTGACCTCGGGAAATAGGGTAGTAGGAGAGGTGTCAAAAATGCAATAGTTGTAATATTTTTAATAGTCATGTATATTGTACTAGAGGCGTGGCGCATTGTTCATTAACTGGGGTGGTTTGTTTAAAACCACACGATGGATCAGCACTGCTTGAGTCGGATCAATTACAAGAAATAGTCTTATGGATTTCACAGGCCAAGTAAGCTTAGTAAGTGTTTCGACTAATAGTAACGTTCCACTGGGCCCTTTATTATCCCCGAATATGGGAGCTCGTATTTGAGTGTGCTTGTGTGTGTGTGTGTGTGTGTGTGTGTGTGTGTGTGTGTGTGTGTGTTCTTGTTTTCGTTTCGCGGTACATTTTACTGTTGTCGATTTTGTTGTACGCGCCCCCGCAGCTTGGCTGACGGCCGGTGAGGATCATAATGTTATTATAAGGGTATTTCGGAGTTGTTCTAGAGCCACTTTCTATATTTTCCAGCAGCCGACATATAGCCGAAGCTAAAAATTCAATTTCCGGAGAGAAGGCTAAATCTAATATCGGAATTTGTAGCGTTTTCTGGTTTGTTACCTCAACCTGTAGCTGCTACAAGTGAAAACCATAGAGAAAATGTATCCAAGTTAGAAGATGGTTCCCAGTCGAACGATCCTATGCTTGCTCTGTATATTATTATAGCATCATTTGGGTAATTTTTAAGGCATAAGTAAGTGTTTTTTTTTATGCATGGGAATACCAACCCAGTATGATCTTAGAAAACACTGAGTAACAGTAATGTCTGCTTGTTGCGTTGTCAATATGAGATCTCTCAAAGAAGTAGGCTAGAAAGGAATGGAATAATGGTACGAGGCTATTGTTAGCCAGCGCAATGCAGACACAGCAGATTATTGAAGAAAACACCGATGTAACGTACTCCTGTAAACTTGATGACATTAGCCGGTCGTCTTCGAGGGTGGTTCATGCTGTCTCCTTAATTAATACGTTGCACAAGTATATGGCGGTATCATTGGTGAAGTTCGTCACAACCCATTGCCTCTAGCAAATGTTATTCATCTTTAGATTGAAAGGAGTTCTCTTTTAAAATCTATGTTGTTAGGTCGTCCGTCATCAATTGCGGTGTTACGGATACTCTAGTGTCCTGCTATGCTGTTACTAATTGCAAGGTTGAATTGCAAGACAGGTTCTAGTTATAGCATGTGTTTCAGATGTTGAACTCTGTGAAACAACTGCGTATACGTTTTCGTCTTTACATCGAAAACACAAGTTTTCGCCTCCCGGAGCCGTATTCACACTATTTAGCTGCAGCTGCCCAAATCTTGGAACACCTCGTTTCAACACAAACCCAATGTCGGTTTTTAGCTAATACGTATTAGTTCAACTTAGCAATGCAAAGTATAAAGAGATTAAATGCTTCAGCTCAGTACTCAGTTTGAGTAACTTTTATTGTTAAAAAAAAATACCTAGCGGCCACAACAGCAGTATTGCCGTGTGTATAGATTATCACGAGCGCGTCATAGTACGAGCCCATTTTTGACACACTGATGATGTCACTCATCAGGTTATTCCATGCATTTCACTTTCACCATTTTTTTGTCTTATAGGACAATATTAGAATTTGCCAAATTCCATAATTTTTCCGTCTGGGCTTGTGTGCAACCGTACCGTCATACTGTAAGCTGTGTTCTGTATTGGCGGCCCAGTTGGCATCTCCATGGAGAACTTAACTGGACGTGCGTTCAACAGAATATTTTACCATACCAGCACCACGCTCTGACGTAGTGCCGTTAGTAGAAGCAGAAATTTCAACTTTTTTTTACACAGATGAATCTAGAAATATTTAAAATCCTTTAACATAACTTCATTGGCAAAGAGAGTGACCATATGATTTTTTCCTATTTTTACGACCCATACATGCATGCATGCAACTAGCTAGAACAACTTTCTAACGCAACTTCTCTAAATATACATGATGCATATACAAAGCTGTGGGGTACATACAACATATATTGTGAAATATATTAGGGATTGTTTCTCAGAACTGAGATGTCGAGATGTTAGTTCACTAATCTGCCTTCCTGCTGTCAAGGTAAACGTGTATATTGGACAGATGATTTACGCAACTTCACGAAACTCTTCTCATTTATTAACGCTACCTGTATTGTCCAGTGGCAATGAAATTCGTAAATCGTAAAATTTCGTATAACGAACCGCAACGGCTGCAACCATTGCTTTCTAGTCCTAACACTGTCCTGCGTATCCTCGTCCTGTTGCTTGTCTGAAGCTGCCATGTGTGTACTAGTTGATAATTGAGACCAGCTGACAAATTGCAGGTTTTTCTAGTTTAGGAAATGAATGTCTTTTCTTCTGCTTATTTAGTTAGACGAACTAGTCGTCAAGGGCTGTTAGCCTTCGTTGTAGCTCGAATCTAATCTTGCCGTACGTAGAGAGGTCGTCCGATTGTAGGATTAGTTTCGAGGGAAGGAAGAGTACTACTCTCGAGCACATGAAAAAGGCTTGCTGGTATGAATCGGGAGGAGTAATAGGCTAGAAATAGAACTTTGTGCGATTTTTTTTTGGCTGGTTGAGAGCGGTCCTCTTCGTAGTACCATTGTCTAGAATGTTCAAGTTGCTTTTAATTGATAAGGTCTTTTCGTCGACCTAGCACTTTCGACCGTACTAATAATTCTGAAAGCTATTCTCATATCATCTGTTTTAGAACAGTTCGACGTGACGATGGACCTAAGTAACGAGCTGCTGCGTTCGGAGTGCTCTACCTGGTGCTGGGCAGTGTCAGCTATTGTTACGCAACCAAAACTAGTCGGTAAGCAATTTCGACAACAGTTAGTATAGCGAGCGATTCATAGCACGACGAGTCTTTTTTCTCTAATCCCCTTACATAGTCCTGCGATGCTAGTAGTCTACTGCCAGCTTAGCCTGTTGCCTTCATTTATGAATTAATCAATCACGAAAAGAATCTGCCCCAAACTAGGGTACAACAAACGATGCAGATGCGCATCGGCAAGTTCATCGAGAGACATCTAAATCTATCCAGTCAGATCATGACAAAACATGATTTACTTTGTCCCTCCGAAAAGTGACTAGGTATGGTACTTTTTCGTTTCCTCGCATCTGCCATAATGCGGCTGAACGAAACTCAACCATCTTTCGATCTTTTTCTTTACTATAATTTGCTCTACATTAGCCTGTATTTTATCCACAAAGGCTTCTGAAGAGGGGCGCGGTTGTTAGCACCTGGTAAAATGTATCAGCTTCTAAATACAATGTACAACATACGAGTTTTTTCGAACATTTGCAATTATGTACTTGAACTGCTGGGATTGACTATCAATTATACCTCGCGTAGCAAAATGTCTTTCAGAGCTATCTATAGATGGAAAAGTGAATGGGTTCTCTTAACAGAGTTTTGCTTACTATGCCTAAAGAGCTTTGAAGATTACACTCTGTCCTGCATCGGAACACATAAGAAGAGGCTACACCATTCTGGCTTCATGGATGCTCTGGCAGACGGAGCTCGGGGCTTAATGAAGCATACGTCTACCCAAAGGGAGCTGGAACATGGAGGTTATGATAAACAAGCGAGGACTTTTCAAAGCTAAACTTATTAGCATTATAAGCGACGCCCAAAAGTTGGGTCTGGAAGGTGGGCGAAGCGATAACAACTTGTGCCGCCTAAAAAATGGCTCGTTTAACGCAGTGGGAAGCCCAACCGAGGTGACGCCAACCTTATGATGATACCATTCGCTCTCACCAAACAGTCTGCAATGTTGCTAGCTGGAGGGTCGGACTGTTTGAACGATGCATAATAAAGGAACTGAAAACTAGTGGGTAGCATTTTCGAACAAGTAAAGGCTGCCCGCTAGAATCTGGCCCTACATTTATCCTCGCGTCGGACAGACGCTGTTCTGCTGCGCCTAATTGTGCGTAAACAACATTATTCAACGTCTTTTAAAAGAATACCACTTCGTATCAGCCGACTCTCTTCTTTTTCTTCTTTAGTGTAAACCTGTTATGGGCACAATTTATTGAATGTAGTCATGATGCACTGGTTTGGAAAACATCCTTACCGCCTGGAATACCACCTTATTACGCCTACGGCTTCACTAACCTAATATCTCAGAGGTATAAATTGTAGCCACTAAATCACTTTCAATCAAGTGCCACTGCTACAAAGTCCCTGGTGGGCTCGAACTTTCAGCGTCGAATCTAACGTCGTTCTGATTCTGCCTTTTGATGAAAACGAATTTATCAAACGTCGGTATTATCTATTTTGATGGACAACCCATCTCTCAGTGGTTTTTCATTTCGGGCACAAAGTGCCTTTCGGCAGATCTGTGTTTAAATTTCAGTTCATATAGACCCATTTCCTTGTTAGTACGTTACACAGTGGCATGCTATATAATAGATAATTACCTCAATTTAATCATAAATTATAATATAATGCATTACGAAACTTTTGGATGCTTTGTCGCGCTGTTCTTCCTTTGGATTTGTGGCTTGTCCATAGAAATGTTGCAGCAAAAACATGGCCTTGCGTGTTTTATCGTCACGATCAGACAGGGTGCATCAGGATACAATTTCATCTTCAGCTTTTCCGAAGCATCTTCGAAGGGCTCTTCTTTTCGTTGCAAAATCGGGATGTTGAAATAATAGTCTGTCATAGAACTTTCCGGGCACAAGACGACCTCTCATCTTTAACGTGTTGGTTTAAAGGAACGTGATTTTGTCCTCAGTGATTTAATTAATAAGAAACATTATATGCCAATGGATGAACATATTTAATGAATAAGCTGACTAGTGAACAGGGTCAATGTGGCTGAACCGCATTCATAACTTACCCGCCAAATGCCGTTAGCCGTAAACCACAGACGACTTCAGCAATACAATTTTTTTGCTCTCCGTCATGCTAAATAAAATTTTATTTTATGACGACTAATATTGCCGACTAATATAAAACACCGACCACTGACCGCTGTCCGTAAACGGTTCAGTGCTTATTTAACTGATCGATATTTGTTTGTATTGAGTTGACCTAGTATCACCTTCGATCTTCGTTCATCTTGCGAATGGTTGCCATTTGTACCGGAGTGAGATGATGAAAAGCCTTAATAAACGCTCAATTACATCACAACTGTAAAATTAGGAACGGTGTTCGTGGCACAGCTGAAACTGAGCTATCACGTCCTTGATCTGCTGACCATCTGGCCTTTTTGATTAGAGCGATATTGGCATTTAGAGAATAAGATATGTCCAGGGCGGTTGCCGCTTTGGTTTTCCGTGTCTATTTTGCAGACGGTGAAATTGTTGAGAAAACGGAAACGATCATAGGTTAATACAGTACCTCGATTTATGTCCTATGGTGGGAAATTTAATTGTTCGGTTTATTAAAGTATGCTATTTTTTTTTTTTGTTACATAGCATATATTTTACACATTAAGCGCTTCTACGAGACATCTTGACAATGCGCAAAAAAATAACTAAATATATTCGGATCTTAAAACTTTACTCGATGCTTTATCCTGTCACGAAATTTTGCTATTATTTTCTAAAGAAATTATTTCACGATCGTTTTCTTGGCTGTTATTTTAAAGGAGTATTATTTCCTGGAAGATTCGATACTTTTCAAAATGTAATCAAAAAGGTCTATAGAACATTGAGCGTGAGATGACAAAAAGGCTACAGCGTAGACTATTTATACAATATTTTCTTAGTAAAAACAGCTTTAAATGAAGTAGCTGTCCAGCTAGAAGTAAGAAGATTTGTTGAATACAGCCATAGTGACTGACGATTGTCGCTCTATAGCTCCAATCAAGCTCAGTTTAGCTGAGAAAAACAATATTTAGAGAAATTGCTGAGCTATAATTTACTTATCTACCTAAAGGACACCACTTTCGTATAATTCCGAACTCGCTATCCACAAAGGACAAGGGTTATGATGAACTTTTGACAATGGTATCATTTAGAATAAATCTGCTGCGCAGATTGATGCACTGATGTGTTTTGACCCTCTCATTGGGTTAATCCTGCCACATAGATGATTGTAACATGTATTAGCTAATGTACTAGCAGAAATATGAAAGCGTGTCTAGAGACGTAAATAGCCAAGTCCCTAAGGAGCATGTGCTTATAACTAGAAGGGGCCACAATCAAGCAGGCCCCATGCCAACACTTTTAGTAGCGCTGTTTACGACGCCGTAGGCGGTAACGGACCCCGCTTAACTGTTGCAAGTCGGCGATTGGACTTCTCCATCAGTTGGTTCAGTCACCTTGCGTTCGAAGTGTTCGAGAGCCAAAGGGAAAACAAATTAGCGGCCTTGCATCTCTCCCGAGGCTAGTTTATTTCGAATTATCATCAGTATTTGTAATTTGCATATGAAGAAAAGGACGTTCCTTGAACATTTTTGAACGTCCTCTAAAAATTTATCTTCACCTGTTTTACCATGTAAATACCAGTACATCGGCGGTTATACACAAGACACTTCTTGGGTCGAGTCGAAGACGCTGTCGGATGTATGACCCGGTTTAAATTTGGTATATGGAAGCGAGGCGCAGCTACGTCACTGGGCGCAGCATATGCGCGCATGTACGTATTAAGACGACTTAGCAATTTTTAATAACAAGTATTACATCATGTTGACCACCTATGGAACAATCCTCTAGCCTTGTATGCATCGTCAATGGCCCGTTACCGCACCAATAGTTGGGTCAGCCCTATCCAGTGGTTCTCGAGATTGTTTAAAAATAACTTGCAGGGATTATCCAATATCTATTCTTATATATAAACTTCGTCTTTGATTCAGCTTGATTTGATAAATGAGTTTTCTTTAAGACTGTCTACCGTGAAATAGTAAATATAGTCAAATTTATTACTGGAACATTTGAATAGGCAACCTATTTCTTTTATAGAGACATATATTATTTACTGTCTTCCTATTAATATTTGGTTTCGTAAATATTGGTTGTATTTTGTTTCATACGGTTATCTATTTTGTGGGTTTCAGCGAATGTACAACAGCTATTGACAAATGTTATTTTTCAAGTCTACGGCAGAGACGGACTGAGCTTCAATTGAACAAAATTCGTAAGGGGCTGTCGTAAAAAATGTTTGTGACGCCCCAGGTGACGTGTTCCTTTTTGTCAGAACATGTCGTTCCTGATTTCCTCCGATGCCATTTGTATGCCCTGTTCTCTATTGCTCTTAAGCTCCGCTCATCTGGCATCGATGCGCCAGATCGAAGTGGGCGGACGAAAACGTTCCTTTATCGGTTTTGTTTTTATAGCATTCGTTGTTGAAAATTATTAAAGAAAAGAGTTATTTCTCATAGCAATGCTGAAGTAACGGACAAACACTGAATATTAAGTTATTATTATTACATTTTTTACATCTGCTGGGTAACATGCCGACACAAGTTACGACCGAAACCCTTCATACCGTTTTATTACCTAGACATTCAGGCGGCTAAGCCTGAATCTGGCTGCACTAACGTAGCTAATCATGACTGCATTAAATCTAGAGCGGTAACAGAAGTTTGAACGAAATACATTTGCCATATATTAGCTGAAGATTTGATGATAAAACGAGCTAATTGTGCCGAATTCGCCCACTCAGGCTTGAGCGAAATGAACCGGAGCTTTGACGTTACTGATGGCTGTAAACTCAAGCTAAATAGACCATTACATTAATAATGAAGCTAATGCGTAACCGGAAAGTGGACTGCAAAGCGGGGTCAATTTCGAGACAGGCGAAGACTATTCCGTCAGCTGGAACGGTACGGCGACTCTGTTTCAAGATTATTACGTGTATTAATTGACTGTTTTAAAAAAGCAAAGACAGCAATGGAGGATTATTACTGGACAAGCTGAGGGTAGAAACTGGGTAAGCACGAGGATATTTACACGACGGAGATAATACACCGCCTCACACGGTGCATTGTCTTCGTCGTGTAAATGTATAACTTAAAATTCAGGTTTATTGACCGTCCATCGTTTTTACCAAACGTGGCCCCGAGCGATGTCCTTCTATTCTATTCTCTACGTTTAAAGTTTCACCTAAAGGACAAATATTTTCGTTGAATAAGAAAGCTATACCATTCGTGAACGCGTATCGTCCAGGCCAAGATGCCAACTACTGTTTGAACGGATTAAAAAGATTACCTATTAAAAGACGGTTCCTCATCGTTATAAAGATTTGATTGCAGTACATTCATTTTCAGACGTGACTTCAAGATAGCAACTTGTCTTATTAGATCATACGTATGGCAGTCTGCCAGGAGGGCGTTCATCATGCCAGAACAAACAATAACCGGGTCCTTCTTTCTTCGCTTGTAAGTAGTAGACACTGTTCTCCGTTTCCCGTAAGAATTTAAAAGTGTATCGCGGATCGTTAACATCCTGCCTGTCAAGCAGATATTAAAAATTAAGAATTACTAATAAAAAAAAAAATTAGTACTACGAAAGTACTTCTATCAGTCACTGCTGCCTAACCAACATCGTTCTGCACACTCTTTATGCTTATTAATGGCCAGCAACGTCAGATAAGTTGATGCGACTTGCGAGCTCTCAATTAACATTTCGTTAAGAGATAACTTGCCTTGCTACAACGTGTTAGCTAAACAAGATATTTTCGGTAAGGTCTTGCTGAGACAGGTGCACTGCAGTCGAATTACAGGATGCATACGTTTTCTATTATTACGCTTTTTTATGCAGACACTAGTAAAATTTGTCACAGATCTAAAACAGTTGATTCCAATTCAAAAGGTATTGAATTCTAGTTTTGTATTGGGTCAGTTTACTATTGCTATCTCCGCATAAGACATCAGAGCAAGACATTGCCGAAGTCTTCTGATGCCCAAAAAAAGCCCTAGTCAGCCAAAACCTCTATGTGCTTTGAATGCAGTCACCCTTCAGATGAAATGCTCGTTTCGCTCTCAGCTTTTCTTAGTAGAGTCGTAGAGAACTCGCTAACGGCATCTTGTACGTTGAGTTTACAAGTTTTCCGAAAAGAGCCTATTTAAAGCTTAAATTTGAAACCTCATTAGGACATCATTACTGTAATTACGTCTCGTCCTCTCTGCATCTAATCGGTGAGCTCCTGGCAGTTGGTGATATCCTAGCACATCGATGAATCCACCATAGGATTTTTTTTGAAAGCTTTAGAAAATATCTAATACTGAAATTCTTATGAGGTCAGAAGAAAGCCGGTCCAATCACGCGCCACTGTACTTAAACGATATGGTGTTCGGTTAACATCGAAGTCAAAATTCGGTGAAGCATCTTTTGTGGGCAATTCATTTTCTGCTTTTGTCATTCGATTTTCCAGAAAACGGGTCAGCTGGCAGTCGTTCCCTAGCTTCCTAGCTGGGCTATTTTTCTCCTGTAGTATGCATCCTTTCCGCACCATAAAGAATGACAGAGTAAGATTTATCGCTGTGCAGCTACTCATCCCTGCCTGACCCACTAAGAGAGTAACTTGCGTCCGCTTTAGCAACATGAATTATTCTATTTTAATTTTTTTCTGCGTCAGAGCAGACACTAGGCTTTGATGTCTTCTGAGTTGGAGGAGTAATCCTATGTAAGCAGGAGGTCTCTAGAGTTCTTGTTTGTACGCAAAGGGTCCGTACCGCGAAGCAGCAGGTTGCAACTTACCCCAGCTCTCAAATTTGCTTATGCCTCACAAAGCATTGAGAATGACTTCTACTTATCTTCCAGATAAAGTGCAATCGTAGAAGTAGTCTAAACAGTGATAAACAATCGAAAGGCCCCGATTGGCAATTTCCGTTAGTAGGTTTACGGGAAAATATATCGCTCCTTCAAACGCCAAAAGGCACTGGTGAAAGGCACGCTCACTACATTAAGCAACAAAGACCCCTCGTGTATTTGGCTACTTCGAACAAATACATACTGCTTCTCTATAAAAAAAAAAAACAACGTTTTAAAAACCGACGTACAAAGAGCCAGTGCCTATCATTTTGCAAAAAAACTCCTGTACTGTGGGCTGTGTAATCGAATTTACTATTTATCATTGTATAGCCATCTAACGTAGCAGCCAGAGATGGTTTTAAGTTCGAGGAAAGTGTTCGGCAGTGACAGAGTTTATTCATTGTGAAAAGATATGAAGAGCTTTTTTCAACTCCCTGGCTGAAAAGAAAGACAGGGTGCCGCCGGCTGATTTAGCTGTACGTCACTTAAGAAAAGCTAACGAGTGCTTCACGTGCATTGTTTTCGTAGACTCGTCAGCCACAATAGTCGCTGTATCGACGTACGAAAGCATTCTACTCTGATTACTCTGAATCTTGTCAAATAACGGTCCTTCCAGTTTGCAGCATGAAGAAACAGTGGTACGTTGGTCTCAGAATACATGATAGAACGCATTGGACCTTCCTACCCCCTTTCGAAACCCTAATTAGAATTTCAAGCAATTGATAAATATAAAGATACGCTGTTCCTCAACCATTATGGTGATTCAGATTTTTCTGCCCAGATCGCCACGAAAGATGTGGTCCTATTACATTGTAATATGCTTATTTCGGTGGAAGGACCTATAGGGAATATGACCTGGGAATTCCCCTGAAAACATAACTCCTGACCGGAAAGTATTTTTTTATTTTCAGTGGGTCGTATAAAGTTGTGCTACCCGAAAATTTTATTTTATATATATATATGTATATATATATATATATATATACGAGGTCAGACGCAGATAAGCTCCTCTCGATTCGTAAAGTGCTTCATTTAGGACACTCTCAGTAGACCATTTACAAGTCTTTCTAATTTAGAGGAAACCTTAAGGCAAAAAAACAACATTAGTTTAGGAAAGTAAGCCCATTTCAATACAATTAGTTGGATAGTGCAACACTAAGCTATTTATGTAAATGAAAACATACATTTTGATTTTGCTCAGTTCGAGACATTATTTTATTTCGTAAACTTTACTATAAATTTATATTACAAGTATCCGAGCTCTGAGGTAGCTTTCTAGGCGCATTAAAAAGACATTTTTAAAATAAGGGTGGGATAAACTTAGCACATCAAAAGCCTACTCATGTAAGGTCCTTCAGGAACCTTACATAGAACTTCTGCTTTATGTTTCTATCTTAGATATTAAAATAGTAGCATATATAGACTGCATGCGGATGGATGACTTTAGGTTTTATGGATCGTCGATGAGTAAAAATGAAATCGTCTACTGTGTAAATTGTTTATTAAGATTATTTGCTGTTAACAACATGACGATCTCCACATTAAAGTGTGCCGATTTCTACCTTAATAGCATTTTCCGTGCTTACACACTAAACCAAAACTTTACCGAGTTTAAGTAAGTGCTGCGGGTGGGAACTTGCAGAGACGTTTGATCGATTTAACGTTTTGGCATTATTCCGTCCTTTTCGAAGCTTTCCATTTTTTTGTTATGCGCAGCTTCGTTTCGGAACACGGAATTCGAAAAGCTCGATATAGGGCAGAGTGTACTATTTACGTTTTAACCGGCAATGAATACCATCCGTTAATTGGTAACAACTCCGGATGATCATTCGGTGAGTGTTTTGAAGTCGTTCTCTGGATTTCAAGAGGAAATATTTTTAAAAGAAAACAGTCGTTTTATCTCTGTGTTAGGTAAAACTTTATTATGAGCTTCGGATAAAATCGCTAATGCAAAATATTGTGAATGGCACAGGATCCAATCGAGCAGCTTGGCTTACAAAAAAATCTTATTACAAGGCGTCTATAGACTGGTGACGTTGTTTTACATTGTTTGCCCAAAAATAATCTTGACCGCAAATTTAAGAATGGGAAATTAATTTTTTAATCGATCTAATCCATACAGGCCACAGCTTTATCACTGAACTGACACAGTCCTGTCCCCCCCTTGGACAATGCTGGCGTACATCTCGAACGATAACTTAAAATTAACATCTGATCCATTTTGATTTGACGACAGCTTGATTGCCAAGGGTAACAAACGAGTAAACTAACTTCATAATTATCTATCCATAAATAAACAGTCTGCTACGCAAAACAGCCACGAAAGATTTGAATGTTTGCAGCTTCATTTCCAAACTTACATTAGTTACTAATAGGTCGAAAGTTTACAGTACCTGTTGGCATCAGCACCGACGTTCGTATTGACCATGCGGGCTTTCCTTAGGCCTGAGCTATTTTTTTGGCTCACAATAAGTGTATCTTAATTAAAGCTTAATCGTATAGAATGGAAAGTTTTCATTGGAAACGAAGAAAGTCTCTTATTGTAGTTGTTCCAACGTTATCTGACGATGACATCTCTGGCAGTGGATATCTTCAGCTAGTAAATAAATGTCCATTGCATATTTAGTGCAAGATCTGAATTGCAGAACGTAAGTCACACTTGCTAGATAGATCTCGTATTCCGCAGATCTTACCCTTGGCCTATGGTTCACCAATTGATAATCGCAGCCTTTAACTGCCTAGAGGTTCATTCACGGAAATACGTTCAGCGGACGGACCTTCTGCTCCGAGTATTAAAACACATACACCCGTATCAAATTCATCGTTCACTTCGGTTAGCTTCACGCGAAAAGTAGTCGGCTAAATATTGCCTCATTTTTATTAGGTCATACTATCGACGACATATATATATAGGGTTAGGTTTTATGGGCGTTTTTCTAATATTGTCTAATAAATACGAGAAGATAGTGAACTTTGTAACGTTTCATTTTATTTATTTATTTATTTATATTAAAAATTAGATAAAGTGAGAGATTATTAAAAAATTGATTGAAAGACTGATTATTAAAAAAAATATCTATGAAAAATTCGAATCGAATCATACAGATCATGCTACCATTTATAATGAAACCTGAAATGGATTATTTAATCTTGTCTAAGGCAAAAATAATACAATATGCAATATTACTATAACAACCAAAATGAAATAGAAACAAAAAAAAAAAACAATTCTAGTGGCACTGTTAATACGAAATACCTATCAAGTTCAATAACTCTATTAATTATTTTGATATTTATTTTATAATTATAGTACTATTATAAAGTGATTCTCTTCTCAGTAATCAGATGAGGAGTAACTACAGTAATTTTACAAGATGCTTTCAAACCTGAGTAAAATTTGACGCCTGACGCTGGTAGGTCCTACCAAAAAAGACTTCCCTTTTTTGTAAATCTTCTTCACGACCAACGAGATCGCTGTGGGCAATTCAAGCAGCACTACCGTCGAAAGCAGAAGTTAGCCGCGGCTAAATACATGATCCTAGCGAATGATGATAAATGAAGAATGAAATGAGAGTTATTCAAAATTGAAATGATAAAAGAAGCAGAAGAAAAAATGGAGAAGGAAAATTAGAAGTCGCAAGCATACAAAACCCTCCCTGAGTCAAATTGTTCAACGATGGAAAAAAAATGCATTCATACTGTTATCAATAAAGGGTATACTTACGTTAGGTCACTTGATTGCGGATGGAGTTGAAGGTATTGACCGATCTAAAATATCTTTTTTTTTTTTGAAGTAATATAAGTAAAGGGAATATTCGTGACTTTGATCGATGACTTTCTATCGTTTGTTTAAACTATAAAACTTCTATCGGTTCTAAGCATCTGTCCATTGGAACGAAACTAATGCTGTTAAGAGGGCTTTACAATGATCGAAATAGATAACGGTCTCATAATTCAAAATCAGCAGTGAATGCGCTAAGATTTACCATCCGGGTTCTTGAATTTTTTCCTGGGTAGCGAAAGCTGTACCTGGTTTGGCCTTGTCGTGGTAAAGACGATGTCTTTCTCATTCAATAGTTCCGGTTGAATTTTTTTTCAATGGCTTGTTGTAATCTTTAGTAGCTGTTGTTGGCGGCAGAGATTCGTTTTGTCACGCGGCACCAACTCATAATTTTCCAACCTCATCAAATCTAGTATCACCTTTTTTGGGGTAAAATAAATTCCTTCATACCGTATCCTGTTGCACCTGAACATCGGGTCTTTTTGCAAAAGGTTAAAACTGCTTCGCTCAACGTTTGGAACTAATTCGTCGGCTCTTTTCTCTATGGCCGGTCGACCACTACAAGGAACCTCTTCGACATAGAAGTTTCCCAAGCGAAAGCGAAGGAATGATGTTTAGGCTGCTTCCTCCAATAACGCACCTGAAAATTCGATGATGATTCTCCTGATAGAACGACCATCTTTTTAGAAGCCCGAGCTATATTTATATCTTCTCCGTAATAAAACTGAATAATATGGCAAATATTTGCAGAAATTTCATTAATCATCTTTTAGAATCGATATTCTGAGGAAAAAGAAACATATTTCATCAATTATGGCCCCTAACTGCATTTACGATGTACAACCTAATGACGTATAGAAACGGAGGTCCTGGAGGTCGTCGATTTGACAAGACTCTCCTTTGTCAAATCGACGACTGGGCCGCGGCAGCCATGCACCTATCCCAACGGCAACACCGCCGTATGCAAAGCGAAAGACGAATCAAAAGGCCGGTGCGTCACAGCGCAGAGTTGGGCGAAAGGAGTATTTTCTAGGATTATACAGTTATATTAACACGAAAGCATGGGCTCGCATCTTAAAACTGATGGTCACAATAGCAGGTGAGCTTAGCAGATACTCATCGCTTAACTCCAGTCCAGGCTCCGAAAACAAGCTGTCAAATAGATATATAGCAAGGTAAAGATGTGGCAAGAACTCTTTAGCCGAGAGTACAATTAAAAAGTGGCCTGCGTTGATTAAGGGCTTCTTATTGAACGCAGTCCACTTTACTTTTTGAATTTGAGCGGGTTCGCTTTGAATAAGTGTAGTTATTAGATAAGTCTACGCGTACTGTCTATAGGACATTGTCGATTACCTTCGCATTAACCATCGATAAAGAGCTGGTGGCTCAAATAATTTCTCTTTTCTTTTTTTTTTTCTGATATTCCTGAAATCTGAAGTTTAGGGAGAAATGATGAGAATAGTGCTGTCCAGAAACAACGAATTTACCACTTGGCCTGAAGCAGACGAAATATTGTAAACGAGTAATTCCTTAGGCAAACAGGGAAATAAATACGTATTAAAGTTTATTGTCACGATCTAAAAAACGGCGTCAATCGACTCTTCGTTCTAGACACTCACGAGTTTTACATTATCGCATTGCTAGCTTATTCTAGATGTCTGTAGCTGTACATTGTATTCTCTACGATTTGTAGCCCAAAGTTGATGTTAGATTATTTGCAAGTTCTTTTTTCGCTGATTTACGAAATTCAGTCACTTTAATTTGTAACGCTTAAGTAAAATTAGTAGAGTGATCGAAGTGCTACGTATCTGGAAGGATATCGAAACGTTTATTTTTTTTTTAAATTCATTTCTGTGGCTTTACGCCGAATCATATATTTATGCATATTTAAATAGACGAGGTACGTTTGCTAACACTATTTTTCCTAGTCATCGGTTTTGCTCTCCGCAACAAACGTTCAAATATTTAGTTCATGTAAAGACAAAGATGGTTCGAACCTGTATCCGATCCAGTAGATCTAAAATTAATTTAGCACACAATGATATTACTTTGTTACATTATAGTGATCTTAATCTTAAAGAAAGTTGTCAATGACCTTATTAGTATTTTACATTGTTTATTCTTCCGTGTAATCGAATCGACTTGACTTGTGAAGAAGGCCGCATTTTGCTGAAAAGAGTTCGCGTCATCGGGATGGCCGTCTAAAAGGAAAAAACGTTTCGAATTAAAGGCTCCATTATGCGTTCAAATTTACGTAGAGGATCTGGTTAGCCAATGCCGACGAGTAATTCATTTGCTTTTACCTGTTAAATTTTTCAGGCATCAATAAATCGTCCCTGGGTGCACGTCCAAACGACCTTTTCTACTGGAACTCATGTTTGTCTTTTCCCAAGGTACGGATACGCACTATTTAAACTAAATGCTTCTAAATCGTTGCCGATCGAGAGTTTCTTCGATCTCCTGAATCCTGCACGCTTGCGTGGACCGTACTCACTTGTAAGTCTTCCTTGCTTCAGCGGTGAGCTGCGGTCTCCAAAAGGGAATTTTTCAGCGTTTGGCATACGTCAGCTAAAGTAAAGGGGCAACTTTGTCAATGTCTACAACCTCTCAAACATTTTACTACCGTAAGTCGATAGAATCGTGTGGAATCATACCATCCATCAGGAAATCTATTTAGTTCCATTCTTAGTCTACATAGATTATGGCGCCGCCAAAAAAGAAAAATAAAGATATAATTTATAAGTGTCCGAAATCTTACGTTCAATCTTTCGTAGAAATTAATCATTATTGATAATGCGATAACGTTAATTAAGGAAACCTTTAATTTTGATTGCGTATGATAGCTTTAATTGTAGATTTGCTATAAGAGCTGAACTTGCTATGTTGAGCCTTTTGCTGGAAGATCGTTAAATCGTGTAGAAGATCGTATTGCTTCGTTAAGCGATGCGTCGAAGGATATTCTCGATCTACTGCTATTATGGCTAACAAAATTCGCAAGAGGTCGTTCAGAATTTCCGATAGAAAAATTCGATATTTTGAAATTTTTCTCACGATGAAGAAAGGCACTTATTTCGACATTTTCGCTACGAGATAACTATTAAATTAAGGGGTGTCATAATATCGGGCACAAAATATAAATTGCACTGAAATGCGACGAAACATTCAATTAAATCTAGGATTACAAATAGAAAAAAGGGCGGAAGAGCATCAGCAGCTGTAAAAATAACAAAGAAGAAAGAAAGAAAATGGGCGAACCCAAGGTAGGCAGTGAGGCAAAATAAAGCAGTTAATTCAACCCATCGTAATAATGTCGTTCAATTATGTATAACTTAAACCTAAACTTACCTATAATACTACTATAATACTTTCGTTTGCTTTTTACCATTACGACTGCTTAAAACGTTACGAAGGCAGGACAACATGTTGTCAACGTCAAAAAGCGACACAAGACAAAGTATTTAATCTCAGATAACGAGGTTGAGCCCTTAGTCAACACTGACTATTATTGTCTCAGTTTCCGCAATGCAGCTAGAATTACTGCAGTACCTAAATCCGTTCGTGACGCAGGCAAAATAACGAAAGGTCGGAGCATTTTCAGTATTTAAAGAGTTTGGCTTCTCAAGTTGAATATAAATATATTTAGCCAAAGGAAATATCGTACAAATTGCGATCATTCAGTTGTAATCACAAATTGTAAATATGGCGCGCTAACGAAAGTCCAAGTGCTATATAGTCGAGAGGTTTTCTTAAATTTTACATAAACTCCAACATATATCATTCGTACCGCTTTATATGCTTTAGCTTTTTTTTTTTTTAAATTTAACCGGTTTTTGCACGTTATGACGGCGTTATATGACTGTCAGTCTACACATGAATTATTCATCAACCGAAAGGTAAGACTGCATCTAAATATCGATCCTATCCAAAAAAGAAAACGTTTTACTTTTAGTTTTACTCTCTCTCTCTCTCTCTCTCTCTCTCTCTTTCGTACGTTCCAGGATTGGGTATCCTGAATCACCAGAAAATTAACTTTTTGTAACTGCATTTTTTAAGGTTGCTTATTTTAGTTAATTCAAATTTTCTTTTTGTTTTTTCATTTTTCGAGTTTTCAAAAGTATTTCTCCATTTGGAAATATTCTCATTTTTAAAAAACAAACATCATTTCTGTTTCATCAGTGTCAAAAGTGCATCGTGGTTAAGGGTCACTATTTCGGGTATTTGATGTCAACAAATAGTGTAGCTTAAAAAAAGCATCAAAAGAAAGCAGATTTTCCTCGAACGTTTTTTTTAACAGACCAAATAAATATGTTTACTTTTTTAATATTTCACCTCATGCAATACCATATTCACTTGAGCGTCATTTGTGAAGTTATTTTTTAATGAATTTTTATCGTTCACGATTCACGGTTATACAAAGATGGGCACTGCATGGTACCATTGGGAAAAAAAATGCTCGATTCACTGAGCTCCATGATGAACGCATTGCCAGAACTTACTTAGTTGCGGATTAGCTTTAAGGCCTTTTTGCAGAATCCGCCACCGTACTGCGTCTATAAAGTGATGTTTCTCGTATTCGTTATTAAGTTAATAGCTATTTTCAATCAGCGGCATGACGAGAAAAATTGTGGTGGTGGATACGCCAATCATTAAAACTTTCTCAACTATTCAAGCCAAGGAAACAGGAGTTCAAGCTCTTTAGTTCTAAAAATTGTAAAGCAAACATACACAACGCTGCTATCTTATACCATACTTTACAATTACCTGAAAATTCGGATTTAAGTCCTCTAGTTTGATTAGATGATTTTAATTTTATTTATCTAGCTCATTTTTTTCAATAGAACATTTAATATTGATATAATCTGAAAATACCCCAAATTACCCTTTTTTGTACCAGTTTGTGCTGCTTTGGCTTAGACCTTCTGCTTTTTTGGTAACACTAAATATTTGACTGACTGTGACGCATGAGTTTCGGTTGACAATAATGCCTTGTTTCGTTCGATTTTCAGAAGGGGTACAATTAAGGATCGAGATTTTCAGGAACCCTCGATGCGTTATTGTGGCAACAGCCGGCCGCAGTACTGTGATTTTTGTCAAATAGCAATATACATGGATGTTTCAATCTTGTCTGGGTGTCCTTTATTTGCAAAATATGTGTAACTTGAAATGTATATCTGCGAAACTTTCTCCGTTAGACGTATTTTACGCATCAATGTACGAAGTATATATGTAACACTGGTATTGCAACATAATAAAGTTGATGTGCAACCGCGGTACAAGGACGGTTGTGATCAGCCGTTCACAACGCTATAAAACTTTTCGACGGCCGGTATAAATTTCTTCTACACTAGAGTTGATTGAATCGAGGCAATGGCACTTTCCACAACTACAACTTATCGCAATGGTTTGCCGGCCTTATTTACCTTTAGGTGAGAAATGTTACAGAATACGTAGATGCGCCAAAATAGAAAGGAAGTTTAGATAAAATTCTAGGATCAACAGTAACGAACTGATTTATTACTACTTAACCTCCGACTGTAGAGTTTCTTCAATTGGAGTAATGGCTCGCACACAATTACAGGCGCTTCGAGTAACAATTTTGTTTAAGATATTAACAGAAAATGGTACCTCGACCTTCAGGAAAGATGTCTCAGTTACTAACTTTGATCGTTGTAAGTTTTAAAAAAAACCCAGTATATTTATACTTAGTATATAGTTTAATAATAGCTTTCAGTTTAGTGAAACGAATATAGCTATATAAAACTCGTTGGCAGTATAAGTATGAGGCAATGTTGCCTCTAGTCAAAGGCAATTCGGCACGAGCTTCAAACAGTCATTATTTTTAAAGATATAACGATATATTACTTAAATATATACTATGTGGTCAAAATGCAGGCGCTGAAGGACTATAGGCTCGTCAGATTACTTTTAGATGCGGCATGGATTGAATTAGTCTATTCCTTCAACTTGTACATGAATTAAACTTTGAAGCAGACTAACACGTTTAAAAGGCTAAAACGATCCGGTAGTATATTACACTCCGTTAACACACTCTATAGAGAAGATACAATCAAGACGCCTCTAAGTAATGTTTTCATAAGAAAGTTGATCCGTAGACTTCGTCACAGATGAGGTCAAATAACGTTATCTTTTGCAAACATCGTTGCTATTAGATTATCAGTATTCCTACTGTTGACATATATGATATTGTAGATGTAGAAATAACACGCCTCTCTTGGCACAATCTTGCAATTGAATTTAACAAATGTTGTTTAAACTTTTGCCATTTGACACAAATTTGGCTGTCCCAAAATCCCGATTACTTATGTTGGTATTATATTTACTCGTATTAGATACTACCACTCGTCTAGTACTAATTGTTTCCAGCGTACATGTTGCTGAACATGACTACCAGACATATATATATATACACACACTTCGGACTACTAACGGTTCTTTTAACCGTTCTTTGGGTTAAAATGATCTGAGTTTAGTAGAAGATGGTCTCACTGAGCATGGTCATCTGACATTTTAATCTGCATGAGTCGTACTTTCCGCCGTATTGCATACCGTTACGCGTTTGTTTACTCACTCTCAAATTTTTTTTTTTGGCCAATATTGTTTCTCCGTTGTTTTTATTTTTGCAGTCTATTGACCACTGGCATGAAACTTTTCCGTGTTTACCGGGACTGAGGTTCAACACTTACCGGCACGCTGTGTACTGGCCGATCTACATTTCTGTCTTATACTTTGCTATTCATTGCGCTCGAGATTGGTTCCTCCTTTATGTCACTTATTAGCATGCCCAAGCCATCTATCAACGTAAACCTCGGCATGAACGTATGCTTCTTCCTGCAGGTCTTTGCCCCACCTCACTACCTATCCCGTTCTCTAGGTGAGGCCATTTGCCAACCCGTAGCGGTTTCTAGGTCATTTTGGATACGGTCCAAAACGATTTGTTTCGTATCTGCAATATAACAATCAACATCGTCGGTAAGAGTCGATAACGCTTCTGGTGCCAAGCGAATTATCGCGAAACATACGTAAACTGAACGAAACTAGCGACGTCTTGAGGGTTAATGCCCAAAGCAGTGCGTCTTTAAGATGACAGGAGCCGAAATACGTTATATTACGGACAAACGATAGACAGTGGCGCGTGAGTTGACGAAGTTAAACAAATCGATCGTAAGTGTGGCTTGGTCCATTGAAACGAGTGATCGCAAGATCTTTTTTTATTAATGCGGTGATTCTGACACGTTGACGAAGATAGACACATTTCAGAAGTTCTGCTTGCTGGTACTTCGAATTGAAAGAAAAAAAAAGAACAGACTTTCTTTACCTTATCAGGCCTATTTTTCCTGGTCGCCTCGAAGGACAACAAGGTTTAACAGAATTAACTATGAATGATGACATTTTCTTAAAAGAATGCTAGCCTACCTGTTCGACCGTAAAAACGAGCTCTGTGACACTTAGAATTTTCTTGATAACCTTTAAGTTCTACAAGCTAAAGCTCTGAGAGTATTCTAAACAAAAAGAGCAGTAGTTAAATAGTGGTCAAACTAACTATACGATCGGCGGATACACCTTTCAAGTGAGCTCAGAACTATTCCTTATCAAGGTCAAGTAATCTATGATATGTTCTGAACCAATTCAGCGCAGAAGTGGACGGTTCGACTCGAGAAACGTGCGATCGATCTATTTTGTGTACTAATACATTATTGAAACAACACATAATATCCTCTACTTACAGGTTTGCTTATTAGCATTTACAAACGGCTGACGGAAGTCCTTTTTAGAGATTAAGAGCAGCCCTTATAAGAAACAGCGATCTCTTTTCGTGGTTTGTTGTTCATAATATTTACTAAAGCCTAGTTGTCGAAGTGTTCATAGGCTCTGCAAAAAAATCGAAGGATCCTGTGATTGGCCGTGAAAGTTCAAAGGAATCCACGAAGGCGTCTGCTTCTATATGGACTAGAAGTAAAATCGAATAGAAAAAAAGGCGTAGGAATTTTGAGAAGGAGTCCACTACGATCGACAATAGGATGCCGGACATCGACACGACGAAATGAAACGCATTCATTTCGAGCGTCACTGTCGAGGTCGCGGCGATGATACCTTCGACGCGAAGAGTTCAAACAAACGACTCCAATTTAACAGTGGAAAAAGGCACTGAATGTACGACCACCAAAATAGTTGTTGTTGGTCCTGAAATATGAATATTTTATTGCTGTCAACCGTAACACATCGATTGTTACATACGAAGGACACAAACGTTCCGTCTTATTTTTCCTTCGGAAGCGAAATCGAATAGAAAGCGGCAAACAAAACCAGTGCTGCATAAGCAAGGATGTCCACTGGTCTTATTTTCGTCTCCGAGTTAATAAATTACGTAAATTGCCACACAAATTTCTGAGATCTGGAAGAAAACTATTGCAGTCAATTCCTGATCATCGTACGGCAGTGAATGAACGTACTTGGTACGAATCTTATATTATATGTAGAGATCAATGAATGTCCGTGTGGATTACCTTCGTCGTAATGCGTAAATGCGACGACAGCTTTGTTCACCCACCCCGTCGCGTCAACAATTTTTTTTTGCCTTATCTATCGTTGCATGCATTCAGTGCCCATAACCTGTGACTATTTGCAAAAATTCACCTAGACTATTTGAACCTATGCGGTGGCACCGTCCGTTTAATGACACGTTAAATTTTATTTGGAGTAGAACGTATAAATGAAGCATTGAAGTAGCTTTCGGCGATGGTGTGACCTTTTCGGACAAACGTGAAGATGTTCTCCATGGTGTGGAAGCAGAACAAAGAGAAAAAAAAAACACAAGAGCTTAACTTGTTTTCTGGATCCTTGTCAGTCGACCGATGAGACAAGTTAATGGAAATTTTCTTCGTTCCTAATACGGCGATCACCATAATCACTATAAGTAGAGCTCGATTGTTCAACAAGTCTATGGATAGCCACATTAAAACTACTGCAAAACGTAACTCATCCCAGCCCAGCACGCCTGCGTATTTCTTCGGCCGTTAGTTCTAATGGTAGTAGCTCAACCGATTCTACCCATATCTCTTCGAGTAGTGCCATCAATTCTGCCAACCCGAATGCAGTAGGCCCCATTAAACGTGCCAGACGCAGCAGTAACATAGCACCAACAGGCATCAGACGCAGCGAAGCGACTGACTGCACCAGCAAAACCACTAACGTGACAGGGTCTGCAAACCTACAAAAAGCATCTACCACTTATTCATCAATTAGAATTTAATTAATGAATTTTTAATTTAATTAATAGATTTTTGTACAAAGAAAGATGGAGTTAACCTTGCCTTGGGATCAATTTCAAGCTATATATATATATATACACCACTAACAGCTATATTGATAGCTCGCAGTCCTTCTCTACTCATAAAGGGTTACTCAAATAATAATAAAGTATTTCAATTAAATATGCATAACGTCATGTCTTAAAGAGGGATTTAATTATGAATTCTATATGTGCTTCTTCTGACGTTCGATTGCAATATGTACACATAAGTTTCATCACGTATATACGTCAATTCGTAGCTGTTTTAAGTCGCACTTTCGACGGCGAGTGGTAGTGTTTGGCTGGCGTTATTTTTTTGCTCATGGACTGCTAAAACTCTTGATCTGATATCTTCAAAGAAGGCTATCATCTAACGGTGCGATATTTAGCGGCACCTAATTTTCAGATGGTAGGAGCGTTCAGTCATACGTCGTCATTTGTGGTGCTGACAGGCGAGTCGTAACAGGCCACAAAAGACAAGAGATTTCAACTGCTGTTCATGAATGTATTCCATCCTAGAGCGGCGGAGACAAGCGGCTCGCCGTACGAACCTTGTGCTTGACAAGGGATCCACTTTTGGAAGCATGGCAGAAATGCCGGAAAGGAAATTTTGGTATTACCCTACAGTTAAATAAGCTTTTTGTTGGATCGAAATTGTAATTAGATGCTTTACCCTTGAAATATCCGATACAACGTCTTGTATATATATATATATATATATATATATATATATATATATATATATACAAGACGTTCCAATTGAATTGATTGGGTTATTACAATGAGACCGTTCACCCAAGCGGCGGTTAGGTCTGCTTTATTTTAGAGTTAACATTATGAGAACCAAGAGGCGCAACTTATGGAGAACTTTTGCGCGATGTACCTCTGAAACAAGACAAACATTACATTGCTAGAGAGGATTAAATCAATTTGATGTCTGAAAACACCTTGAATCACCCCAGCAGTGAGCCTAGAATTTTTCGGGAAACAAAACCTGACACGTAAAGAGTGCTCTGTAGAGCTGCGCTGTAGCGTACTTAATAAATTTGCCGAATACCATAGATAGCTTAGGAGAACTCTTTTAGTTGACTCTTTTTAAACGAGAGCTATGCCGAACTTCACTCGGTAGGAGTGGCCTTGTTTGCTCCGGCTACAATGAAATTATGTTCGATGTCACACCTTTATCCAGGAAATTGGTAACCACGATGAGGGTTTCGTGCGAACTATGCAGCTCTTCAGCGACTAGCTTATGGCAGTGGCCAGATCTCTGTGAATAGCGCCAATGTATACTATTGCCTCGTTAAAGATTTGAATACACGCTTTTTTTTATTCCAAATCGGCGAAATAAGCGTAGCAGTCGTGAACTTGAACGTCCACTTTTGGAAAACAGGTCCAATCGAAACAGCCATAAAAAGCTTTATCGTGACCTTAATATAGCTGTTATGCTAAGTTTGCCAGTATTACTTATATCGTATATAACAGAAAAACTAAGGTATGTAATTTGTCATTTCTCAATGCTTTATAGTAACGAAAGCTACTCTCCATATTAAAGCTGATAAAAGTCCAATTAATTCCGAGCTACTATATTGTTACTAAACCGTCCCCTTTACTACAGTTAGGAGTGCTTAAAAGATGCAAGCAAACGTAAAGCAGGTGCCACAGAGACGCAGTGTCCTGAGTCGTATCTATGCTTGTAAAACCATATGGAAATTGCAGAAGAAAATAGGCATATCACAAGCTATGTAAACCACTACTTGTATCTTCATATGTTTATGAACGAGGGGAGAGAAATGATATTGACGTCAAATCTGCATTTAAGTCTTTTTTTTTTTTTTTTTTTCTAAATCATAGTTATATTTTATGGAAACAAGAAGTAAACAATTTTACAATTTAAGTAAACAAAAACAAGACCGGATAAGAGCCTCTCGGTTATCTCAGCATTTCCATTCGTCTAGTGGACCTCTCGCTAGATTTCCGCAAGAGCGAGACGATGATCATGACGGGCAGCCGTAATCAGGTCACCACAGAAATAATTTTTACAGTGTCGACGGAATGTATAATGACGAGGAACAGTGCACAGCAGAAAGAGATACCGAGCCGTATCCCATCTTATAGCGAATCCTTGACAGCCCTAGCAGTATCTGTTGGCTGGCCTATTCTCGACAGCGACATGATCGCCACTGACAGACAGCAGCAAATAACATGTAATTAAACCACAAATGAAAGATATTAACTTTAAAGTTCAAAATAGAAAAAGCATTCTATTTGAGTAACCTTAATTTAAGCTACATTGGATCTTACACGACCGTTATGCTAATGAGTGCTCTTAAAGACTGGGCTCTTTTTTTCAAAATCAGACGAGCAAACATAAATCGTCGGACGCACAGGATACGTTTATTCAGGGCCGGTGTTTCTGAAGTGACACTTTACTTTACGACAGCTGAAAATAGTAGACATTTAAAAATCAGACTACGATGGATTTATTTATTACGCTACTACTATATCTTTAGCTAAAACATGCATCGAAATATAGGCATAAGCCAAGTGTTCGAAGTTAGGATGGGCCCACGAACTTACCGTATCGATTCGGGCGCCCATAACAACGATCATAAAAATGACGTCTTCCTCTCTATTTACGTTCGATAATGGCATGCAAAGACGACTTCCCTAAACTATTCATAAAAATAGTATAAATAAAAATCACGCATTTAGCATATTGCCAACTTTGGACTCAGCAGCTTCAATGGAACGTCATCGTAAGTGCCTGCACAAGTTACAGAACTTTGCTGGCACTTAGGCACGATTGGCAACGACTGTAGTTCGAAGACGAGTCAACTTTTGTTATTCAACTTTGATGTCTTAAGTTCACTGATCGTATTACATGTGACAACTGTAGGCCACACTTCAGCTTGGCAAGCCATACCTCTCTGAGGTCTTACGGCTACGCGTTGTTTGTTTGCCGTGCATCGACGAGCGCGCATTCTCTACGTTCCTAATAGTTCGTTGAGTGTTTAAGACGACTTGGGAAAATTTCTTAATCCATTTCACAATAAATGGTGCCTATTTACGCACACAATAAAGTTGTGCTTAGTCCAGTGCGTGTTAGAAAAAATGAAGACGCAGCTTTTCGCACGGTCTAATCTAAATCTCTGTAGACGTAGACTATGGTATAGTGTTAGGATGTCCCATGAAACATTCGGCCTCTTTAAGGCTAACAATTCTAACGCACGCCGTGCGTATGCGCAATAGCCTTTGATCGTCATTTTGACAGGATCGAATGTAGCTCAAGTGTTTAATGAACCTTATATGAAGATGTCAGCGTATCTGATTTTGGCTAGGATCGTTCCTTGTATAAAACAATGTCACTCATGCTGGAACGTTGTCTCATTGGCATTGTGGCTAAAATTTAGGTGAGTCTTCATATAAAATGTGTTACTCAGCCAACGTGTCTTGATAGCATAATCCGAAATTTGTCTATTTTTTAGCTAAACGAATTAGTAATCTAGTCGATGGCTAGATAATAATTTGTATCAATGAATATTATAGTCGCAGGGCTCTGGGGATCTATTGTATTACGCGTTTGACCAGCGGCTTGCAACCAAGCACTTAACTCCTTCTTACACTACGACATCCAGTTTAAAAAAAAAAGGGTTCTGTAGGTTCGAGGATGTGTATAACAGTAAAATCGAGCAGTTTTCTCTATAGATTTACACACGATGACCGTCACGTAGTATATCGTATGGCATATCACGACTACTGTCCTAAATTTAACATAAATTTGTGTTTAATAACGACGATTTACATTATCATTACACATCTATACATAGGCCAAAGTTTATTCGACTAAAGCTATGATCAAGCACGCAACGGAACGCATAATTACGCATACAGAAACATGTATCGCATTTCTGAATCTGTGTTTGGAACAAGACTGTCTTGTTAGAATCATTTAAAAATTATGCAAAAGACTGTCTATTTGTCACTCGAGAAAAAGGCTTTCCCTAAAAGCACGGGGAGTGAACGCGCCGGTGATATCGTTTCCAAATTAAGTGAGACTACATGGGATCTTATGGATTTGTCGACACATTTTACTAGTCAATTCAGTGTGTATTCGGGGCCGCGTGGACGACTCCTTTCCCCCCACCTTCCTCCCGCTGCCGCGCAGTAGACCTTTCAGGAATCACCACTTCCTGGGCCCTGGAGCCGACGTTGTATTTTCCTCATGCTATTAACGCGGAAATAAAGATAAGACCTGTACATGATAGAGGGTTAGCGTCGATAGGGCAATGTAAGTAATTTTTACTTTTCTTCTCTTCAATAAAATAAATAATCTCAATGATCCTACCCTGTCTTTTATTTTTCGCGCCATTGCCTATATACTTTTTGAGGACGCTTTGATCGCTCAGTTTGTTGTTTGCTTCATTCTGCTACCGTTTTCTTCAGAAGAAAAGTAAACAGGTCCTTTTCTTGTCTGTGCGACAACAAAATAGACAAAATCATTTTATTGTCCTTAGAAATCTGTTAGAATTTCGCTATGCCACGCATATATGTCACAGTCCATGATTACAATCCCTTCATTGTTTGAGCATATGCGTGATGATCATGTAGTTTCATTAAATTGTAGCATTTCTAAAATTCTTGAATTCAGCAGAAGCAATATACCTTCTTTTTTAGTTCCTAGGCTTCAAACACAAATAGGTAGACGGAAGTAAACAAACTTTATGACACGATAGGAGCACGAAATTTTTGACACTAGCAGAACACAGTAAATAACAACATTCATACACATAACCACGACACTCTACTTTGGCGCATCTTGATGTGTCTGAGTGTCTAACTGTACAGAAAGAAATCACTTCCGTACGAGTGTTTCCTGTTCAGCCCATTACTCCTCGTGTTGTGCTTCGAAGTTCCATCGCGTCATTCAATCGATAGACGGCCATAAGACATCCTTGCGTTATTCTTGTATGCGTAAATGTATGGCGATGAGTGGGTGTCGATGTGTCTTGGGCACTGCGAAAGAATAGTCAACGGTCATTCAAACAGTCAGAATTTGCATATCCCTCTTTTTCTTTGAATGCTTAATGCTTCTTTAATTAAATGCTTCAAAGACTAAAACAACACGCTATAGCAATACCTTTGCTGACAGCTGTTCCTCGTCTCTCTCTCTCTCGGTTGAGGTAACATAGGTCCCGGCGAAGAAGCACAAACAAAGTGGTTACGCGCACGCTAGGCCACGTTTCCTCTGTAACACCCCGCCGGCACGCCGTGCGGCGGCCCATGTGCGATCTGATGGTGGTTTCTCCATATAAGCTTGCTTCGACTGAATTTACCCATGAACACTTTGCGTTCCTGCAAGGTTACCAAGTATTAGGAATCGATAATTTTCATCGATAATAAATACGAACCAAGCTGCACATTAACAGGAACTTGTTTTCAGAAGAAATAATATTGTCGGAAAACTACGGCAACATCGTAAGGAAGGAGCAACAAGATGCTTGATATTGCAGAAATGCTGTACCGTTGTTCTTAATACGATGCGTTAGAGGCTGGCTTTCGAAAGGATGTACTATAATGTAAGAAATTGTATGAAAAATTAGACATTAAAAGAAAAATAAACTGAAGGACAACAAAGTTTAAGTGCTTAAAAATGACATAAAGAAGTGAAAATAGTAAAAAAAAAACAATGGTAACAATCGAGCACGCAATAGCAGATAACAGTTTAGCAAAAGAGGAGCCAAACAGTAGGGATTTGCAATTAAATTGTTAATTAGGCTTACACTTATCACGTATTGCAATAGCTGATTCTGATTATAGCTTTGACGAGTAACTGCGCTACAAGGTTCTGTTAGCAAAGTTTTCTTTTGCCAAGCTACTCGATTAGGTTTCTACGCTTCCTGAAACATCCTTTAATCCGCTTCCCCTAATGTGTGCTTACTTTGGATACGCTGTTTAGTCTGGGGGCTGTAACGATATTGTGTTTTGTGTGGATATACAACTTTAACCTGAAGGAACCCGTCAAAGACGGAAAAGGCCGACGAAAAGGTTTGCGACATTTACCTCGTGTTTGATGCTACCACTAAAATACTGCTCAGGAACAGTCTGGCTGGTTGAAAATGGCCTCTGGATCCTAGGAAATGCCCCTCGCTCTAACCGACCATCTGAACTTGACGACGAGCATTTGAAACTACTTTTCAAAGAAGACGGCCGACAAACAACTCCGCAATTGCCCGAAAAGATGGCGTACAGCTATACGGCCGTCGTTAACTGTTTCAAGCACTTGAGGGTCGCACGGAATCTTGCGTGCCGCATGAACTCTCTGAATCCGACAAGGAATTATGGCTTAACATTCAGACTGGTATCGAACGTCACACGGCCACAATAACCGATTTCTCCACAGAATTATCACCGGCGACGAGAAATGTTGTGTCTGTGTCTACATAAACTAGAGCTCGGAATGCATGGCTTTAAAAGAAAAATTAAAGCCGACAAATCAACTAGATCTTTAAAAAATA
This sequence comes from Varroa jacobsoni, assembly GCF_002532875.2. Classification (NCBI taxonomy): domain Eukaryota; kingdom Metazoa; phylum Arthropoda; class Arachnida; order Mesostigmata; family Varroidae; genus Varroa; species Varroa jacobsoni. Next base: position 73,410 of record NW_019212946.1, on the reverse strand, counting down.
TGCGTCGTGTTTGGTAGAACTGCAGGGGCCTAATTTTTTCAAATAAAAAACAAAGCAGACAATTGAACGGCACGTTTGTTATCGAGTCAACAAGATTAGTTAAAAGAAAGGACCCGAAAAATATTATCAGGTTATCCTGCTCCCAAATAGCGCAATGCCACACACGGCAAAACTGCTCTCCTAGATTTCGGATGAAACATTTCACTGCATATTGATAACCTGCTACCGTGCTTTTGTTCAGTATTTCGGATATAATAATAATTGTTAAATGGTTTATCTTTCAAGTATGTATATAAATGTCCGTGCACACCATTAAAGTTGATTCGTGTATATATATATTCTTCTTTATCTAAACCTTCGTTGCATGAACCGATCGCATAACAGTTGTGTCTGATATACAGTGCACGATGATCAGCAGCGGGCTTTCGAAAAAAACCTTATATTACCTAGTGCACTCCCGATTCGTTTTAAAGCCGTCTCGCACGTGCTCAAACTTAAAAGGGTTATCTTGAATAATGAGGCCTACTTCCACTGTCCATATGTGAGTTTGCAGTTCATAAAATGATTTTACCAATACAGAATGTCCTAGCACAGTCCTAACGTATGCAAATGCTGAAATGAAACCGGCGTTTTACATGTTATCATTTTACGCAAGATAGCGAAAATGAAAGTTTATCTCAAATGCTGTTTTTCATTGATTAATAAACGATATTGAGTTTTAAAAATGCCTGTTGCTTTATGCTCACATATGCAATGTAGATCGTAGGAACGTCATGATGGAGCCACCAATGGTGGACCACTATTTGCGAAAATTATAGTTGGTATTGATATATATTCTACGGCTTCCTTGCTCGATTGAATTCTTCAGTGTAGGGTAGCAGACATTTTTCAAGAGACAGTTCCTATAGAACTCTTATCCAAACTTATGCCTAATTAGATATTCTCCATGAACGTTAATTCTACAACACTGATTAACTTAATAGACGTTTTTCGGTACTTTATAAGTTGAAATATTATAAACAACTTTGAGTACGTTTATGCAGTTTGCTCTGTGTGCGATTCCTCGCACCTAGCATCCAAGCGACTTCTCCTAGCGGGTCGGACCATAGCAGCCATAAAGGCAGTTAGCTCTGAAAAACGTGATTAGTCCCCGCGCTTTTATTCCTTCCGAAGTTCAATTGGTCAACTGCAGTTCTATGAAAAAGTCATGTACTATCTTATATCTCTTATCTCATCTAATTGCTATACGTAACTGGTAATACGTTATGTATTAGCGATACGTGAGCAATAATCTTACAGTGTTGTTTCGATACTAGATAATCTCAGTGTCTAATCTAGCAGATTCCATCCTTTAGCGAATCCATGACGCCTCAGTTAGTCCCTGCAATGTAATGGGAAGAAGGCTTTTCTTCAAAAAACAAAATGTAAGAATTATCCTTACAGCGTAAAGTCGAAATCTCAGCATTGCTTCGTTACAAGCTGTCTACACTTAGAGTGTAGGGAAACAGTTTTCTTTTTGACCTGGTATTAATTAGCGAAAAGGTCTCAGCGTTTCATCCGCTGCTATTTCGGCTCATAGAAAAGCTTAAGCATTGAGCTTACGCCCTCAACGCACAGCTTGAGCCATCAGCAGACTTAACTATGGCTGGAAAATGTTTGACATGTAAGAACAATTAAACTTGTGCTTACGATCAGTTCAGTGTCGACTGCATATGAGAAACTGTTGATAACTGGAAGCGACAATGTTACCTAATGGTAATTATTTTGGATATTTCCTTTCGCCTCTCCGATGTTTATGGACGTCTACGGGACATTCAAATGCATCCTCTCTTCCCTTTGTTTTGACTTCGTTACGTGGAAAACTTTGCCTTGAGATCTAGTCTTAACAGCTAAGAACTAAGAGACGCATCCCGCCTTAATCGGAAAAGATGATTCTGAATAGAAGAAATGATCCGAGCAAGTGATGGGCTGTGCCAGGCTGTCAGAGGCAAAAAAATCACCATTGCGTGTGTACCAGCCTAGTAATATTGCTGCGATCTTTTCCGTAATAGTGACATGAAACACACAGAAAGAAAATGGAAATTTGTATTTGTACTTAAGTCGCTCCTCTCGAATAAAAAGTATTTAATTTGGATTAAAGTTTCGTTCCTGTATGTTTGCGTGCGAGAAACAGCGCTATATAAATTGATGGTTATATGATTTTGTTCTGCGTATTTGTGTAGTTTTGTAGTGTTCCGCCAAAGCTGTTGTTTGTTTATTCTGAACAGACCGCTAACTTGACCGCTGGGTAAAATGTCAGGAACTCTTAAAAATGTGGCTGAACCAATAGGAGAACAAAAAGTTGTTTTGTATACAATAAGCACATCGAGATTTGTCTAAAAAAGCAGATAAAAGACTACGACACGGTCCTTGCGAAAAGTAACTGAAGTCAACTGCTAAATAGTCAAGCTGAAAAATAATTATGACTGTAAGTTATAAACAGTACTGCCTTTTGACATCGTTGCGGGAACGCTTTTTCGTCTTGCTGTGTACGCGAAACGAAGTTGCATGCAAGACCCTAGTTTGCGACTGCGGGAACAACGTGACCGGGGCTTATTGAGCTCTCATACTTTTAGTCATATTCATACAGGGCTGCCAAATATTTTCTTTTTTTTTTTTCCCGATGGTTGGTTACTATGGTTTCCCGACAGGATCAATGTAGCTAGCAAAAACTGACCATACAAGTATTTGTCTATCGGCTGTTGCCCTAAGGCTTCTGGCGTTGCCTACGATCGTCAATCTGAATTTGTAGCCGAAAAGCACCACACGAAAATACCAACGGACAGACTAAAGGCAGTAGTGTAATAATGAATGACGCGCATTTTTATGGACGACGTGCATCGCATACAAGTGCATGTATGTAGCAGAACGGCGACTCTGTGCGGAAGCTTATCTGGATGATAGAGGCTGTCGTACCACTGCGTCAAACGGCACGCGACTGCTGAGCTGAGCGAAACAGAGCCAAGATGAATTGTCTGTGACCAGTCAGCGGAGCAGGCATATATATATACCTGAAATAATACCATTGAATTTATAATAGATGACGCTATGTATCAATCAAGCAATTACAGAATTCTTGTTTGGCACTTTACTGCCGCGGACGATGGTTGGTATTCAGAAGAGATTTTCGTTATTTTTTCAAGATATTTGAATCGTTAATTTCAGCTTATTTTGTAGTTAAAATTATTCCACGTCAGTAGAATTCAGCTTTCTATGTCTGTTATGTTTGAAATTGGCTGGCACCGTGTCACAAGCGTTACTACCCGTCGCAAGGGGTACGATCTATTTCGAAGCAAATAGGAAAAGGCCGCATAGGTTTCCAATTAGAAAAGCAGCAAAATACTCGGTTGTGACCTACGTGATTGGGGCAATCCAATGGGGAAGACCATGGCACCTAACACCCGCGGGCTGTTCGACAAAACCGTGCTTTGTTCAGGAAATTTCTGATAAACCTAATTTGGCGTCCAGTTAAGCTTCTGGCGAGAAAGAAAGTATGCCTCCGTATGGGTCAGATAACGCTAAATCATCAAACTTCCATTATTATTTATATGCCGGAACACTTGTAATTAGTGTACGACTTTGCCTAGTTTATTCATGGAAGAGCGTATGTAAAGGGATGAAAATATTCTTACTGAGTGCGTTTAAGAGAAGAAAAGCTTTACGTGCAAAGAGGAGAAATGCGTATCTCGTTCTCGAATCGCGTTACGGAAGCAGGATCTTCCGATGCCCAAACAACTCCTAATCATATAAACGAAATAGAAAAAAAAAAGAAGATAAATATGCCCTTATCAGGTAATTTTTCAACTCGTCTGTCTGGACGATTACAGACGCACGCCCGCCTGTATGTACGGTATATTTATCGAAAAATTACGTGAAACATAACAACCTATCATACCCCAAAAAATACCTCTGTCTCGATACCGGCAACACAATAATTGGCTGAGTGGGATTAGTTTGAACAATCGTTTTCCAATCTTTCCACCTCAGTCTGCCGGCGTCCTCTTGTTAAGCCTCTCAACCCAAGCAATGCCCATAAGGGGAGAATATTAAATCCTAGATCTCAACGCTGCGCCACGCCAGAGAGGATTTCGAGAGAATTCTTATTAACGACGGTAGTAATTGCGTTCCTGGGCGCATGCGTCGCTAGGCCCCACCCTGCGCTATCTTAGATTATTTCCGGAAAATCAAAACTACAGGTATGCCCTACAGGGACACTTCTATATTTAGAAGCATCGGATCGCCAAAAAGCGCCCCTGATGAAAGAGTAGCTAGAGTTTCATGCAGCTCATGTGACTAAGCGTTCGCACGTAAAGCCTGCTTGGCCTATCGCTTTACACGCACATGTCATAGTACAAATCCAAGCAATAGAAGCAACCTGCTGCTACAACGAAGTTATCGAGGCCGCGCTAAAGCTCAGTAGTTGATTTTTTTACGGCTGTCGTTCTGCAGGCTAGTGTCGCATAAGTTATATTCAACGAAGCAAACAAAAATTGTGAAAGATGTTTTAGACGAGTACTTTAGTCAATCGAGGCACACTCAAGATACACATAATCTAAGTTGTTATGTCTCGGATTTGATAAGAATGCTTTTAGTGATTAGAAATTGTTTAGCGGTACACAGACTCACCTGAACTCCTGTGTTTTTGACTCTCACTGAAACTGTATAGGTCAACACTAGTAACGCGTACGAACGACGAGTTCGCCATGGCTGTCTTTTTCCACTAGTTAAACCATAAATTTTGTTGCATTTAGGGAATCTCTAAGCTTTCTTTGATTGAGCTCATATCATGTTGATATGCTCAAATATTCTATTTCCGGACTAAGTTAACGAAAATCGTGTAAAATCGAAGCTACTTGACGACACGGGTTTAACAATGTCGTAAAGGATACTTATTGATCTGTGGGCGCAATTGATATTCGGTGTATGAGTAGCTACGAATAGTGAGAGATAACAAAAAAGTGACCAAAAACGATCTACAGCAACAAAACGGTCGGCGTCGTAGAAGAACAGGAAGACAATATTCATCGAAATAATCATTAGTTTCTTCTTCTTCTTGAAACTCCTGCGTCAAACGCGCGTTCTATACGACAAGGCAAAGGCATTTCTAAAGAGAAAAGTGCGATGGGAGCCGTTGAAAATACAAGTAATTAGATAAATACTGTACAGTTCAGGTAGTAGAAAAATATCGTTCCCAGCGTAACAGTTAAGTGTGTCTTCAAACTTGAAGTTTAAACAACAAACTATAATTGAGTCAGTCTGCATCGGCCGCTTGACGATGGCGGAGGACAGCTCAATAGAATAGTTTTAGCTGTTCTTAGAGGCTTAAAAAAAGTAGAAGAGATATATGCACAAGTACCAAGGGCGGAAATTGATGACCAGGGACAAATCACAGGGTCCATTAAATTAGGTGGCCGACGAACTGTTTACGCCGACTATTGCTTGACGGCCGCAGTTTCAAGTACTGCATTAATATGTAGATTACCTGAGACCTCTGACCGTCCTGAATGTAACTACTTTTTGAAAGAAAGAAGACATGCTCTTCAAGTTGGATACGTTAGAAGTCAAAGGAGATATCATAAATTAGATAACCATGTACAAACTCGATGGATCGAACTAGATCTGGGTAGTGAGTGCTTTTGGAGAAAAAGTCTGAGGGTTTGTAGTTAATACGCTATTAATAATAATAATGTATTTGCTATCATTAGTGAAATAAAACTACCCATATGATTACGCTGTGTTTTTTTCACAGTTATTTTACTAGATAATGTATCAGTCAGTACACATTTTGGCCATGTGCACGGGTCCGATGAGAGCATTGGTGAAGCTATTATACATTGCATAGTAAGCCATTATACACCATATGAACATCTCTAGAATACGAGATTATCACATGCGATTGGACATAGTCTCACTTATTTTCCGGTTATGAGTATTAAAATATATGTAGAAGAAAAGTCAATCCCGAGTTTTATATATTAGGTTTTAGTTTTTTACTTTGGGATGGAAATTCATCAAATGTGTGTGTGAAGCCAACATCCACAGAAATACAGTAGAGGTTAGTTCGCCCGTGCATTTGCCTAGATACGTTTGAAGTGAATACCTAACGAATTCGCGTCAAAGATGGTGACGCTACCTTATTTACGCGATGACCTCTGAAGTCCACAAAAGATCCATGAAAAATGAAAGTTTTTTACGTACATTTTGTCCAGATCTCTTCTGTAAGATAGCCGAATTAATAAACTAGCACCGTTGTGTCGAACTCCCCATCCTGCTGCTGCCTGATGCACGGCAAAAGGTTCACTGACAGTTTGGAAATTAATACGCTGGCTTTTCCCTGATCCGATGCCAATGGCGCAGGGCCAATAAGGATGATGCCGGTGCCATTCGTTTCTTCTGAATCGGTTAAGGACCGAAGGCGGGACGACTAATGAAGGAAAATAGTATTCAAATGGAGAGAGGGCAAAACAACGAATGGGGCAAAAAAGGCGGGCGATTCGCCCATAGGAGAGCCGAAGGCAATATCCTTAATTTTTTTTTGCTCATCGAATAAAATCGACCCTCTGACGCTCGCATAAGCGTTTCTTCGTAGTAACTACAAAACATAAATACTTGGCCGGACAATGTAAAAACCATTATGCCTTAGGGTAGCGGTTTTTCAAATTTTACGAATGATTTATTAATTCAACTGTATAAATAGGCTGGTATCTCTATTAAGTGGCAACAGAGCGAAGAGGCCTATCAGTGTCTATTCGGCGGGTCCGTTTTTAGTTTATAGTTTCTCTCACCGAACATCGCCATGTACTGCAACCGTGTTTCTATGTAAACAAGCGGTAACTACCACAAGCATACTGAAAAATCGCTTTATAGTAAATAGTAAGCGAAATGTCTGCCATATTATATTATCTATCGTTCCGCTCTGTAGTAATGCTCCGAGTGAATATGGAATTACTAAGTTCTGTTCCGTCTCTGTAATCTCGCACGCAGAAAGACTTAGTCTTAGCTTCCGTGAGGATCTACTGTTATTTTAGCTCGTTTCGTTTATTTTGTTTAAGAAAACAACCAAATTTGTTACAAAACAAGATGTGCATGAGTTGTAACATACATATGACAAGAACATTGCTTAATAAAACATGCCAAGAAACTAACTTAGACATTTATTAATATTTCATTTAGGCTTAATAATTAGTTAATATAGAGGCCTCCTGGTCTGGATGATTTTTCACCAAATATACATCAGATATCCTGGATTAATTACGGTAGGAGCATTTACCAGCGTCATTTGTTGATTGTTGTCGGCACTCCATGTTACTTGAAGCCCATTGTTTGACAGGCGGCCGCCAAGCCAGACCCGCCCGCATAGCTCAAAAGGCCCGGGTTCCCGTGAATACCCAGTCATCTATCACAATACATCGAAGGAAGTTAGGAAGTCGTATTAAAATATGTTACCAATATGAAGGCAGCATTCTTCCCATGTAGGATCAATGGACGATGATACTATTTGTTGCGAGTGCCAAGCGTGTCGTGGTTTGTTGTTTATTCGGTGTAACTGTTAAGTTACTACGCACCGCGAGATTAGACATTAAGCCTTATTATTCTGTTCAGAACGACAGACATTTTGTGCAGCCATATTATTATTATAGCGGATGAACTTTCACGTACTTTTTATAGTCACTTAAGTTTCTTGCTTATGTGCCTTACCAGTTGGCCCTGCACTAAGAAATTAGGACGGCACCGAAAAAACGGACTTGATTAACCGTGGGGAGCTGGACATCTATTCTGATGTAGGTCCTTAGGAATGATGCACCTACCGTTCCAGTTTCCAGGTCACGAAAGTCGATAGGCTTTAGAGTAACGGGCACGTAGTAATTTAGTCGAAGACGTTAAGTAAAACATATTTCGACTACCAATACTTCGATTTGTCAACTATAGGACACATACCGTACTAGGAAAGAATGCGGACTTGCCATGAGTTTTGGAACAAAATTTATGCAGTCGAATAGACTACTTTTAATTTATTGAGATCCCTGGCGTAGCTTTCGCAGAGCGGGGCCTGCTTAGGTTAAGGTAGAAATAATACCACCCCTAATACATTTTCCCGGTTTCAACTAATCCCATTAGGTGTGGCAAATCTAATATGTACCAATCGATTTTTTAAACTCTATTTAAACGCGAATGCCTGTCTCGAAAAGCTAGGTTAATATCATGCAGCTCTGAGCATTATTCCTATAGACCATAATTCCGCACGTGTTTACGTTGTGAACGCTTCAATGCCGATATATCTACAGGTTCCTTATCGCCTCTATGTTTACTCTAATAAGAATACCGTGAATATATATAGTTTCCCATGCATGTCCTACCTCAGTCTTAGCAGGCTCGTTAAGGAAAACGAAGGGTAAGCTGACTGCATCTATTCGGCTCAGAACAAATTCCAAATTTAATATTCAGGCACATTTACTAGAGTGGAGCCTCGTTACGATCGAAAGCATTTCAGTGTATTTGTGGTAGGAATTTGTCAAGGGTTACGCCATGCAGAAATATCTTTAAGTAGTATTCATCGCATCGTTAATAACCGCACGATTTAGGTAGCTATCTTAGTTTGCACAGAAGCATGAAGCGCCCAAAATATTGCCATTTGAAGATTCTACTGTTTATGTGAGTTTACTAGCGACGCTTGTACAGATAATGGTCCACTTCGTGCATGCCGGAATAACTGCCGGACAAAGAACTTTAGTCAACTTGTCGATTGGATAAATTAGTTGAGCATCAACTTTCTGTAAAGTGACATTAGTTTTTGAATGACGAATTGTACAACTTGTACCATCCACTGGTTCGCTTGGAATATAGAAATAGTGCAGACATCAGGGTGGTGAAAAATAAGTTCATTGTTACGCATAGAGCTCGCTTTTGCAGACAGAGGCACTTGTCCAGTAAAGTGTGTACGCGTACAGCCGTTTCATGTAGCTGATTCGAAATTACCATTACCACACATAAGTATTAACACCGACAAATGTTTAGAGATAATGGGTAAATTACTTATGTATTAGGCTGAAACCCTAAGCAGGAATATTCCCTTTACGTTAGATGCGTAAGCAATATGCCCACGTACTTTAGGGAAAAAGATTTTCAGCGAAGTCCCTGGGAAACAGGCAAGCAGAATTACCTTCGAAAGTTTCTTGTCAACATGGAGATAGCTGGGTTTTGCCTCAGCAAGTAACTATCATCACACTCGCCTTGCAGAGCATAAATCCAACCATTTGGGTAGATCAAGTGAAGCAGTCAAACACTTCATCTTGTTTATCTCAATGGACGGTTACAGAAGCATCGACGACGGCAGTAAAATCGCTCGCTTATTGATTACGCAAAAAAAGAGTGCGTTACCGCATACAGCATTCGCCTACAGATACGCGCGGCACGTGTCGTTTCTTCTTCTCGCCTCCATCGTGATAGTCAAAAATTGTTGGAGACAGGGGCCATTTAAAGCCAAAAGTGAGAAAACTTCCGATACCTTCTTATCCATTTGATTAAATGGTTAGCGATAGCTTCCGGAAATGTGGAACTGTATAGCAGACTTGCACTTGCTAGTAATGCCGTCTGCTGGAAGAGAGTTTACCGAATACAAAAACGATTTCTCCTATTGTCAAACTCTTGCGCGTACAATTCTAATTATTTGATGATATGAGGATTCTATGGAGCATACGCATATTCTGCTAAATAATCTCAAAGTTGGTTTAGTTCGATACGACAGGATATTTTTTACTTCTTCATGCCAGTGTCGTTTTGTATCCTTTATTATATCGCTGCATCACTCTTCCTATATCAAGCCTTATACATTATTAAGCTGCACTATAAAGCTGTATTATTGCGCCTGCCGTACTCTAGCGTGGCCAGTAGGCAAGGGCAAATAAAATAAAAATATATTTCAGGGGTTACTTAAAGGTCCACTCTGGGTCCCTGGCTTCAAAACGTTGGGTGGGATGGTGTTTTGCGAAGTGGATATTGTGGCCTAGAATCTTGCAACGACGATTACGGTAAGGAAATTAAAAGACCCAGAAAGGTACGTGAATAAGACACTGTGTGGGATAATTATACGGATGCAGAGATGCCTGCCGTTTAAAGTAGCTGGTGTAGAAAGTGAAGTCGTCCTTCTTATTACTGATAAGTCCTGCCCGGAAATTATACTTACTCTTGGAGGATAATCATTTGCCCGGTCGGAACAGTCATATACTTGGGAATACAGCCTGATTGTTGCACACTAGAACAGCTACGGTCTAGGCTATAAAGGCATCTGCACAGCTTTGCAGAAAAGAGAGGGTCTCCGATGTCGTTAGCCGAATCGATAATCCTCTAAGAATGACCCAGCATTGAAAGTGGCTTAAGCAAACCAAGCAACACGACTGCTTTTGCACTTACCAGTCGACCTCCTAAAAGCCCAAACTCAAAAAGAGATGGACAACCCTTATCGTGCTGCGATTGCTGTACAAGAAAAACTCACGGCTAAACCGGCAAATAGAACAGATTGTCATACTGTCAGGATCCTCAGAAACTACTGTAAGGGAATCCATTCCGAACGTCCGGAAATAGATGGAGTGGCCTAAAGGGGAACTAGACTAACTCCTACTGCACTCGTTTATCGGATGCAGTGACTTCCAGAGTTATTTCTTTCGAATTGACAAGGGCTCATCAAATATATGCGTACCCTGTGATGAGAATTTCCAAGACGACGCCATTAACACACGAGTGTAACACCAGGCGTCACAATTGGTCAGAACCACCCTTGCGTATGCGGCTTTAAAAGACACCGCTGGATTTCGCCAGACACTTTGCATCAGTTCTCTTTGAAACAAAAAAAGAAATGCTCTGACAAGGTTAATCACCCAGCAACGAAAAAACACTGGAGATCTAGAAGACTATATCGAAAGCAAGTTGTGCTTAAGAAGGATCAGACCTGATTTTAATGGGCATCATATCGACGGTTCACATTCAAACGTCTGCAAAGGTATCTTTTGTCACTTCAAAATCTGACGAGTCATACCGATTGAGGAGGCGTGCAGTAATCCGCTTCAAATTATCCTCCACGATTTTCTATATGTGTATTCCGGTTTAACATTCGCCTATGAATACCTTTAGAATAATTAGTTTACAAAAAATATTTTCTGTTGTACCTAAAGCGGTACATTGCGGTTATGATGGATTTTAATGGGTGTGCCACAGTCCGTTGTCGACAATTAGTAATGCTAAAAATAGACGGTTCATACTTTCGGAACCGCCCGCTTTTCTCATCCCGTTTTGTAGAAAATATAAAGTGACGTTAGGAATATTGTGAAGCACAGCGTATATGGTGTATGACATATGAGATCCTTCCAAAAAACGAAAAAAAGATTTTCTTCATGAGGTTACATATGCTAATTTTTACATGTATTTTGCAAACCCTAAAAAAACACACGGCGTTGTTTATGATCGTCACTTGGTCTAAATAGTAGATGATTCAGATTCAACGACCTTGTTCGTATGAAGCAACCATTAACAGAGATTTATTGTTGCTATGTATGTGTACCGCTCAGCGATAGGCTGAAATGAACCGGTCCATTGCTCCGACCAAGCAAAAAGTCGATATAACTCATAGCGTCTAGGATGTATCCTCAAATATAGATCAACGGGATCTAGATTCGAAGCGGAAAGCCGCTTTAGATTGTTATGGTACTTCGAAAGAGAAAATCCGCAGGGAACATTCGCGGGCCTACAACCTTGTTCGTTGGCCTATTTCCGGCGCTGATGATTTCAAGCGTTTTCCTAGTAAAAGTATCTTATGACAGGCAATACAAATGCTTCTATAAATAATAATTGCTAGATAACCGATTTGTCGAAAGGCCGACACTAAATACGAAGTGGAAATTGGCTGAACTCGATTGAGGCCTTTTTTCCGATGTCCTTCTTAAACACCTAGAGCTGATAGGGTTTGATTGATGCTATTTAATTTTTGCGCTTGCGGAGGTAAGGGTAGCGGTGACACCCAGCTTAGACAACCGATGACGCATCAATTGAGTATTTGCTCTCGTAAGCTTTGCTCAACATCGGAGCCAGAAAATTTTCTGGAATCAGGTGCTTGCCGTGCTCACGGTACGTAGGCCACTGCTGCGAAACCAGGGGGGCAACTGTAATATGTTTGCTTAAGAAATTCTTCTCGTTGTACTCTTTTACTTCAAAGAAAGTGCAAATTTTATGTGCTACGTTGCTACATAAAGATGAGTTTTTTGCGAGTGAATGACAAAAAGACTAGCTAAAACCTGCTACTAGCTACAGGCTAAGGAGCTAAGGTTTTTTAGCAAGATCTGAATCCCATCAGGAATCGAAGCTTTACATGAATATTAGACAAAGTTAAGGGCTGATTACGTAGCCATTACATAGCGAACGGTAGTGCAAAGCAGATAACGCTATATCTTCGAAGGGAGAATATGGTTGGGTTTTGTTAATGTAGGTTATTATTATGATTATAGCAGAAAGTGGTAACTAGATAAGAGATATCCGTGCAAAAACAGCTGCACGGATATCCTAAGCCTCTGTGTTCGACTTCGATGTATTGTCGCGTGATATTGATCCGTTCAGGTTAGTCATCTATAATAAACTTGATACCCTCTATTTGTTTGCGTAAGTACGAGCGTGGATTCAGGATTATAAAGCTCTGAGTAATACTGCTATCTGACGAGGCTGGTCGGTCCGCGGTTTGATTCTGGTAGAGTACTGGCAGACACATAAGCAAACGTCAGTCCATATTTCCGAGGTGAGCGTATTTACCGCGTTCCGGAACGGGAACTGTTTGTGGTTTGGCTAGCAGCGCCGCAATGATTTCAGCACGATTCCATTGTATACCGTTCATAAGAGGTACAAACATTCGAATGCTTTTTGGCGTCTCTGCGTACAGAAGCAGCAGTTGACAATCGCAAGAGCTGCCAACCTGATGAGCTAATCTTACCCAGGTGAGCATCGAAATCACTTCTACTCGGGTACCTCAATCGCTGATGATTTTAGATTTGTGATACTTTTCATGTATATCATACAAAGTCTTAAATCAAATTATTTCAGAAACACTTAACTCAGAACATTAAGCTGGAGATACATAACAGTAGCGTGACACGTTATAGATCAGTCCATATAGAGACGTTATTAGATACGGTTGCCAGCTCTGCATACATCTTTCCTGCTCGATTCGTTAGACGCAAGGTTCCGAAGCTGTTTCGATTCAATAGCTCACGAGTGAGAAAGAGCTTGCTATAGACTTCGGCGAAGGATCCTATATACGCGCTCTGCGGAGACCATTAGCCTCGGCGGAGATTTTTACTAATCATTTCTAGCTATGAAGCTCTTGAATGTCTGTGCTAATCATTTCTGAGACATTGATATTACACACAATTACCAATCGTGTCATCAGCATAAGCAGGGTTTTTTTGCGAATCAATCAGTGTGGACAGCTTCATGCCTCTCATCACCCTTATGCGGGACGAGAGCTACTACAAGACTGGCGTCGTTTATATTCGTCTCCATTTAAATTAGTGCCGTTGCTCAAAAGACTGTAAAATAACTCTTTTCACAGTGACAGCGCCTTCTCGAGACAACACGCGAGCCCTTTCTAATGCCAGGTATAGACTGGCGGAGGCCGACCTTGAGAAATTTCTAAGGCCGACCCAGACTGGTACCGCTTTTCATATACATAGGCAGCTTCTACAGATTGGCTACCACAAATTTGAAATCACTTTTCAGATATGGGCTCTTCACGCTCTGCGGTATTAGAAATCATTTATGGCGTAAATCGTCCACCTGGATCCATTTTGACGATCCCAGGGGCACTAGCTGATCTTCTCTGGCAATAATTCGGCAAAAAAGAATTGGCACGTACCAGCACATGCTGGGATCACGATGTATCCCGGTCCCTTTTTTGGCACGGTGATTTTCGCAGTTGGCTTGCAATGAAGACTGCGGTGAACGTCGAGACAACAGCATTTCAGCTGCTATTCGATTAACGCTAACTGAGACGGCTAGTCGTTTCGTGTACGGCGTTTCTATGTGCACGTTTACAAAGCGTAACGCCCTTCAAACACACTCATTCCTTTGATTCAGTGATGACGATCAAGTCAGATTGTTGGCTGCGGCAAGCATACGCGCTTTGTCTCCGTTCCTAACCTAATAGCTCCTAATCCAACTTCCCCCATTGGGCTCAACCTCTGCTGTGTATCTAGGAGTCCGTTTAGCCACTAAAATTCGAGGCTATACATAAATATTAGGTAGATACGGCACTTCCTCCTGCCCTAATTTTTAGCACGGCCTGCACTATGGCTCGTACAGCTCAACCTCGATTTCGAATTCCAAATGCTTCAGTATCGACGACCGTGGCAGCTAGAAGGCCCGTCTTATAAGGCCTGATATTTGGTGATCGCATGCATGGGCAGCACCTCAGTATGTGTCCCCATGTCCAGCAGCGATAACATCCGACACTTATTTTTCAAGATAAAAAAAATGCGCCTATGCGCTGCCACTATCAACTCGAAAAACTTGTAGCCCATTTTCAACAAGTGTCGAACTTGCTCTTAACGATTCAACTCTATTCCATTGAGATCTGTATTGACTTCATACCATAAGCACACAGGAGCGGCAGGCTAGAGCAAATGATCTGCGTTTTGTCGAACAAATTCTGCACGACGCCCGGTGGGCACCGTTTCGCGAACGGATAGACCATACATGCAGTCTATGAGCCAGGTTGTCCATTCTAGACAGTGTCTCGTCTAATCTGGTTCCGATTTCTAAGGGTATTCGTGGCTTTACCGTTGTTGAGCCATTGCGACCCGTTCATTTAGGCTAAAGAGCTCAAACGAAGCGTCTCTTGGGAAATCCAGCTCCGTTTAGCGGAACGTCCCGTTGTAGCGGAACGAACGGAAGGCATCCCGTTCGTTATCGAGGCGTGATTTTCAAATCAAACAAGACGAAAGGTGGATGCTGCCATATTCACCTTATGTTGTTCTGTCGCTAGACGCCTTAATTTATTCGTGTAGTTGGTGGGCGGGCCGGTCGCCGTCGAAACTATGGGCCTCTGCTACTACAGTTCGATGCAAACGCTACGGAATATTCCCGTCATCCTTTAAGCTCTCGTTCCCTACTGAAATGCCACAACGACGGTGTCGGACAGTCGACGATCAGCAATTAGCCGGCCGCACAGTTCGGCTGGTGTAATGATCCGCTCATTTACCTGTTAACGATGTTGCTCTAAGGAGCCTTTGGTTATCGGCAAACAATATACGACCCTAAGCCATCGCCAGGTGTTACCACACCCGCACGTCTCATTGTTCTTCTACTTCCTAGAAGGTGACATTGTCCTGGGCTCTCGGCATTTTCCGAGTCTATCAATTACGTGTCCTTTCAAGAAGGATGACCTTACTATTAACGTTTATTCTATCGAGAAAGATCGCTAAATCAGTTGATATTATGCTTAATTCTCACAACATTACGCATTTTATCCTGCCATCCCGATTTGGCTAGCCACTCACTACAGAAAGCCCGGGCGCGTCGACTCTTTTATAATAACTAACATTTAGAGCTTTACATGCTGCGAACTCGGCCTCGTTTTTCTCTTCGTCAAAAGTAAACAGACGAAGTAGAGTAAAACGAAGTGTACACGGGCAAAAAGTGTCCTCAGCCTTGAGCGGTCGACCTTTTACTATAGGAACGAGCTGTACGGCTTGATAGACCGCAGGCGTATACGGCAAGCAGTATCAGTAAGGAGTGATTTTGCTTAATTAATGGCAAATTGGCTATGGCAACGAGCGAGTTCGTCAGGGATACGTGTTCGTTAGTAGCAGGAAGAGAATTATTTATCAGAAAAGCGTAGCATTGTGAATAGGCACGTTCTACCACATGGTTTCCTGTGGCTGACATGCGAAATTTCCCAATGGTAAATGCAGCCCTCCACACATCATTCGTTAACCTCGGTTTGCTCTCGTTCTAGGAACCGTGTCACATAGCCACTTTAAGCCACCATCCGGATCATCCCTTTAGATTTACATGTATGCACCTACCGTTTGTTTCTTCACCAGTCTTCGTCGGCACAAAGTTCTCTTGGCCATTTACCAAATGGCCACGTACACACTTGCCTCATACAACTTGTTGTCTAAAAGTCCTTTTCTCGCAGGCAGCCGTAGCAGCAGCAGCAGCAGCTATTCGACGATGGCCTCGATCCAGCTGCTACTGATGACCTTCGACTGAGCACTCCTTTCCCGTCGAGTCGGAAAATGACCGTCTTGCTCTCATTCAACTCCTTGCTTGCGTCTCATGCTGATCGTTCAATTCGCACACCGGTCATAAGTGATAAAGTTACGGGGTGACAAATAAAGAGACACCACTAGTGACTAAGCGGACGCAAAGATGTGTAACGAGTGACGCACTTCGACAAACCTGTTTTTCCTTCATTTATTTACAGATCTCTATTAGGTATGAACCTGTCGGCCGGATTGCCGTCTCGATAAATGCCTATAGCTTTTTAGCAAAATAAGTGATCACAAATATGATTCCACGCCGCAATGCAATGCCATTCACGCTGAAACACATCTAAAAGTGTGCAAACAGGCAGGCCAATAGCAGACATTTTTACATTAGATCATTGCCTGAAGATCGGAAATAGACATTATGTTACGAAACATCGATACCGTGGACATCGCTATTCCGCATAACGACTCACATGCTACCATCAAGTAGGTCATGGAACCAAACGCACTGCTCTAGGCCACTGGCCTAAGCAAAGGAAATTTTGTGTATTGTAACATTCGATCCAGGCTGACACTCGGAACGAAAAATAACCTGACGAAGAAAAATATCAACAAAGACTTTTAGCAGAAAAACCTATTGTTATGGCTCGAGATAGACTGAGCTTCGTAGTACTAAATGTCAACATTTCCATTTTTTTGCTGATACATCAGAGATCGTCTAACTAACAGTGATCCCATAGTAATGTTGAAAATAATCTGTTCATTGAGACTTTTTGAATTCATTAAAAAAGAGAAAGGCGCACAGCTAAAGACCAAGTCATTTGAACTATATGCGGACATATATATATGAGGACAAAAATGCTTGCTTTTAAAGGTAATATGCAACTTTGATGTAGACTTAGTCTCTATGTACATATCATGTTCATCGTATTAGTCACGGTCATCAATTTAATTCCTAAAAGCATGTAATTGATCTTCCTCTCTCTCTATAGAAGGCCCGTCCATCATATGTTCCACAACATGCTGCGCCACACTCACAACGACAGACGTAATCCGCACGAAAAGTCAACCCTGGCTATCGCCTCTGAGGTCCACGATGTTATCATTGAGGTTATTGAAGCCTGCGACTAATGACCGGACCATTTTGTCGATTTCTTGCCCCGTGCTTTGCTTCTTCGCATCACTATATCGATGTGGCTGGCCGTCTGTCTCGCGCATCCTTTCGCTCTCTGTTGGCTGTCGAGATGTGTGCATCTGCAGCTAAGTGCATACCCTTCGTTGTACGTACAGACAACACTAGGGTTTCGGAAGGTCCTGGGTTTCCTTTCATTGAGAGAGAGAGCAATAATAGTAGTAATAACGTTAATGGATCATTAGAACAGACTTGACGATAGCGTTGATATCCGTAAGCAGTTGTTGCTTAACCTCGGTCGATTGATCCGCGCAATGGCCCATTGCAACGATGCCTATCATCACTATTGCGAAGAAACATTCTTTTCATACTTCCTTTTGATTTGCATCGAACTTGATGGTTCGACCACAGTTGCTGTTCAATTGAAATATACATAGAATTTTCAATTAAGTGAATCAAACTGTAGACTTTTTTATATTAAGCTATTTTTTGGCCTGCCACCTGTAGCTCTATAAATTAGTAGGGTTAGTAGTACATGATCTAAACTGTGTAACATAAAGACCTCAGTACTATCTAGTTCGGAGTACCATTTAGGTAATTGAAATAGTTTGTATAATCGTTTGGTGACCAATAACTAGGACTACATTTGTTCGATGAAGCTGCTTGAAAAGGACACCAAATAGAGCCTAAAAAAGTGTAGGCATACATTTCGATAAATGAGAAAACCACATGTCCTATCACTTTACCCAACAGTCTTTGATACGTTTCTGTTCGTACTCTTCTATTCAAAACGCTTTGTGCGCGTCATACACGTAGGCGAAAGTCCCTTGTGCACGGTAAACGGTTTGTTTAATCTGTTAATGTCACCTCTACAGCTGAACATAGTCGACGAAGCGGCAAGCAAAGAATGTGTCTGTTGTATGATGGCGGAAGCTGGTGAAAATCAATTGTGTCCTTAATAATCAAGAAATAAGATGGAATCAGCAAGGATCAAGTGGGATAGACCTGCGCATAGAACAAAGATGAATATGGATCTAAGCATTTATCAACAGTTGAACAGTGGCGAAATAAGGTGAACGTATTCATCAAAGGAGTACAGAACGAAGGTCAAGGACAGAAAACGAGTTAAAATCAAATGCTAATAGGCCCAATTTAAGGACACATGAGACGTTTTAATTCGAAACTGGGCGTAGACACGTTCTTCTTTACTTTGTCAGGTAGCCACCTTAAGCAATGCTTAACGACAGTACCAAATGTATAAATCCAAAGCATTCATTTGAGTAGTGAAATTAATGATCGCGTAGATGTTCCGGTTGACTTCTCTGTTGAGATGATGAGAGCTTCACTCGAAGCAAACCAGGTTGCAATGGATGACGGTATTACAGAATAAAAGCCAATCAATGATGTAACTGAAGTACCTCAAGATAACAACCTCAGTTCTTCGCTCCTTTCCCCACATGTGGGGGGGGGGATGTGATCTCCCACACGACGGGTGTTTCCCTATATATATATATATATATATATATATATATATAACTTCGCTGTTTAACAGACGTTGCTTTCAACTCCAGCAGACCTTGGCCACTCACTGACCTGTACGCGTAGGATCTACTCTGAGAGATAAAGATTTTAACCGGCACAAGCAGCGAAACTCGGACATGGCGTCGTCGGCTTTGTTACGCTACGTTGTTACGTTGAGATTTGATGTCAAGCTACTGGAGTGTACATGTTGAATTACTTACCTACTCGAATGTGACACCCTCATCTACATAAGAGCCTTTCGGCAAGCGTATTTCGTAGAAAACGGCAGAAGCAATATGAACGGCCATAGCAATAAAAAAGAACATCCTTAACGTTAAAGACGGATCCATATATTTTGACAAGATCAGCAGGGATTCACTGCGTTTGTAACAATACTATGATATGTAAAATTACTGCTACGTGCAGCACAATACGAATGCGTATGCTATACTGCATATAGCCGCAGTGCACATAGCCGTAATCACGATTTCTACTATAAAAATACAGATCTGAACTTGACTGAATAATACGTAAGTATTATGTAAACGGCATTACGTAGCCTAACGTAAATCAAAAGCAATGCCGGTGTGCTGTCATGAACAAAGCACACATTCTGGCCGAAATTGCAGGGCATCCAAAGGAACACTACCTATTAAAATCGTATTCGACTTATTAGCCAACCGCGATTGTGAACATCCACTGGAATAACAGCAGCAACTTTGTGCTAGAAATGTTTTGTATTGAGATCCCCCATTAGAGGTTTTCACGGCACTGTTGAAAATAGGCGCATGCTGCACGTCCAAGTACCCTATAACAACAGTCAGAATACTATCAGATTGTTCTTTGAGCCAACAAAATCTGAATTATCTTCTTGTTTGGTTATGGCAGTGGCAAGTGCAGCTGTCCGTATACTTAATTGTATGTGTATCTAAGCTTATTTTTGATCGTATAAAATTACAATAAAATTGACATAGTGATATGTGAACGCACATCTGTACTTCGGGTCTCAAAAATGTACACACAGGTATATATATATATATTTAATGCTTAAATTGCTACGGAACATGTGCAGCTTTTCCTCCTACGACAAAGCTATTAAACCTGTTACCGTTCGAGTTAAAACACTGCTCGGGCCATTGATTTAGGCACTCGATTGCGGCTTTTCAACTTTCCATTTTTCGCCGGTTTTCTAGTTTTTAGCGCCGTACAAAAAAGCGTCGGGTCTTGGGAGCACCGCATGTATATATATACACACTTATCATTAGTTCGCATAATTGACTGTCGCAATATTTCCACCATGCCTTTGTGATTTCTTGAAGCGTGTATAATGTAAACGTTGCTGTAACTTGCTCCATGCAGTGGTGCACATGGTACATTGCAATGTATCCAAGTTCAGTGGCTGACGAAGCGTTCTAACATCTGTCTTCAGAGCAGTACGTATTAGATTTTCAGGCTGGTCAACGCTATCGTAATTGCTTCTGAAAAGTTTCCGACCGAACGCTTCTTCCGACATCTGAATTTACTCCTTAATCAAAACAACATAGCTAGCGAACGCATAAAGCAAGTAGGAAGTGCCGTTTTGCTACTGACGTTCACCTTCACAATGACAGATGGCTTGTAGCCAGGTCCGATAGGCAGGGTGAGAAACAAAGTTTGGAAGTTGTTTTGTTTTTCATCCAACATTAACATAAACGCCGGCTGGAACAGTGTCATTGCAACTTCGTGGTTAAATGACACAGGTGAGAGTTTACTGCCAACACGTTTCGATGCGTTCTATATCGCTACGAGCTTTTTCTTCATGCCAGCCTCCGTATCTAGCTAAGTAAATGTATCTGTCTGCTACTTGTATGTAAACATAGTAATTACTATCATCGGAGCTTTTCTGTGAAATGTTATTTCGACAGAGAAACTTTTTCTCCAATGCCATCGAATGCATGAACACTTAACGTATAATGAGCTAATTTTAATGACAATTTAGAAAATATTCTTGAGCCCCAGCTAGGCTTCAAGGATACGATCAGGTAGCTCTACCCGGCACTCGTGTAGGGCGTCTAAACGTTCATACCTCTTCATAAGTCTATGAGCTTTTGCTACATCTGCATTGTTTGATTTTAACCGTGAAGTTTCGATGAAATTCGATTGTTTGAAACACTTTCGTAGAGAACGAATATTATCTGACAGTCGGTTCCTATACACGATATAATGACAGAGCTCTTTGGTACGCTGCACGTCAGTCCATGGTGGCCAGAGCGATTACTAAGAGGCAATTCACGCACTGCGCTTTTAGCGGCGAACGAATACGTATACTTAACTTAATAGTAGGCTACAAAGTAGAGTCCACTATAGATCGTGAATCAGTCCCATACTTTAACGAATCTAACCTGCGAAAGCTTCCTGGCAGAACGCTCGGGAACACGACGATAGATCTTCACACGTACGAAGCTTCTTATGTACAAATCCTCGTGGGGCTGTTGACACGCAAAATGTAAACGCGTCCCTTTCCTTTTATGCGCTTTCATTCAACTGTCGGCTCGGCTAACGAATCGCGCATTTGATTTCGGAGGACCATTTTGCCGTTGCTTTGCTTGTTACGTATAAAATAATCGAAGATTTGGGGTGACCTTGGCGACACGATATTCTGATGATCTGAGCGAAGTCAAACGGTCTACTGGTTAGGAATAACTGAGCTACCTAAAATCAGCTCGCCGTATACCCAACGAATTCTTTTGTACAGCTAAACTTGTGGAGCTGTACACGTCCAATACGCAAAATTAAATTGTGCGTTAAAATCTATTATACACTAGACGTTGCGCATTCTTTTCCATTTCAGATCCCGCGCTTCATCCAGAGGCTTTCGTCGTTTTCTTTCGGCTATACTGAGACCAATTATTTCCTTGTGTTATATACCCCCTCACACAATAAGCGACTTCGCTGTCCCATATTAAGACCACGATATAACTTCACGATGGTTCTGCTGAAGGCAACGGCTTTGCGGGATGTGCACAAAGGACAATCTTGTCTGCAACATTTCACGCTGCCAATAGGCAATCATTTAGTTCGTATCAGGTAGTCATCTCGTGCCTATGCCTTTGCTCGACGCCAACAGCATTAGTCGAGGTTTTTCGCCAGCTTTATATAGGTTAAAGGGCAGGTAAACCCAAAAACCTAAAACACAATGCTAGCAAAAGATTATATATATATATATATATATATATATATATATATCAAAATCCTGATGTATATATATATATATATATATATATATATGCATCAGGATTTTGATTTATCTGCAGTAGATCAACTTATTTAACATTTGTAGGCTTCATTTTCAACGCAGAAAAATAATATTATGACTAGCGGAAGCTAGACGCTCGTTGTGCATGAACCAAGATGTATCCGAGATACAGCAGATAGTAAGGAAGCTACTACGGAGATCAGCAAATATCAAACTTGATAACAAATTATATTATATAAATACTTAGATATTTGGCTTCAGAGAAAATAAACGCAATTTTTTTGGTCCAATAGTTCGAACGAACGAGGTTGCCTGTAAGAACCTAGAACTTCATCCGATGGGAGGCATTTTTCGAATTATCGAAAAAAATATACTCTTAATAAAGCTGATTTCAATCTAAATGAAATTGCGCTAACCAGTAATTGTGGAGTGTTTGTTTTGAAAAAAATAAGCGCCCGACAACAGCTAAATATTGATGGGAACACATTGACATTTTTAGAAGTGACGCTAGTCTTTTACAGAACAAATCACAACCGCTTACCATAGCACAGTGTATATCTCCTGATGAAATTTTCGCCTTTTGTCAAAAATATCCAGAATCCAATAAATTAATCGTATACGACATTTACTGAGGGTACGATTTTATTGAGTTCACTGGACGGACATCGCTGTAAAAAAACAGATCGTGACGGACATAGTTAAGCAGTTAGCAGTTAAATTAATAATTTTTAGTGGTTTCCTTCCAGCCACGCTTGGAGCAGCGTTACTGAGACAACCTTGCAATGCACCAACCTATCTACTGGTGGGGTTCTTCTTGGCACCTTCTTGCGTAGCTGAATTTTCTGCCTTGCCAATGATTCACTAGCTACTTTATTGGTAAATATAAGGCTGTTTCCAGCGGATATGGCGAACTTTAAGACTAAATAACCTTCACGGAGAGCCTGTATTCTACTTCGTTATATCAGTAATAATTATGTAATACGGTTATAATTTTGCTATGTGTTCCATATGAAATGCCAGTTTTATGGCCAGAAATACCAGCCTTTAGGCGTTAAGTTCTGCTTTCGTAGAAAGCCTCTGCGATTGAGCCAATGCGTCCTTGTCCCTTGGGTCCCGACATTTGGTTATCTCTTCGTTGGCCTCCAACAATTTCGATTTCCGTTTTTGAAACGTTCGTACCATTCACGTACGGTTCTCTCCCGTAAGGCGTTTTTGCCTAATGTTTAACCCAATGTTCGATGAATTTCGCTGTAGCTGTTACGAAACAAAGACTTTTAAAAATCAACACGATTAAGTGTCTTCAATGGTGTTTTCAAAGGGGAAAATGAATTCAGAAGGAACTCATTTTTCCCTTTCAACATACAAATGTCCGAAAGATGTAAACACTTAGCAGCCGATTTTGTCTGCTAGCGACACGTAGTTTAAAAGTCATCATCAAGTGTCAAGGTCCGCCGAATTCGCTTGTAAAAACCTAATAAGTAGTGACGTTAAATGACGAGAAATATCTAAAACGATAGTACCGATAGGCTAAGTGCGTTAAAGTTTCCTTTCTTTAGGACTACGTGACTCGAAATCGCCTTGTACCTTACTACTACTACTACTATTGTCCAAAGACCTACGTTATCGTTTTGAGCTCTTAAAAGCAGAAGCCAATCTTAGGAATTAGCAGAAAAAATTCGCATAGAGATGCTTCGGTGTAATGAGGAACGGCAGGTAGAAAGGTCTTAACCCGCTATACGTGTCTTCGCTCGCTTTGTCGTAGATTGGTTCTACATAGACATCGGAGACTTCCACGAGCCAACAGTACTTGTAGATGCTCCTCATCGGGGAAATTCTTACAGATATCACGCCGCTTGTCGCCTCCTAGTGCCTAAAACCACTGGCAAATCTCATACATCAGTTTTGTAGACTCGTATCTGAAGTGGTTGTATTAACTTTTTTAATATTCGCTATTTTGCAGCATTATATATGTACGTGTAGTGGAAAAACCATACGAGTTCAATCGAGTCGAATATCATTCACTAAAACTTAACGGCATTGACTTTACAAAACATAGGCACCTATGGTGAGTGCTGTATCAGGTTAAATGTCCCGATAGCGCTTATGCTACTCTCCGGCGATCGTATGTATCTTCAAAAAGATCTAACAGGCCCTCATATTACATAGACCTACAATACAGGAGTTGGAAGCTCCCCTTTGGCCTGTGGCTCTGCATCTCAGATTGCGCCAAATTTCAAAAAATGTGAAAGGAGAGATTTTACTGCGGTATATAGTGGCAAGTGGAATGAGGGAAGGGCTAGGCGAAGGGAGCCAAGTACGCCTTTGCACGTGACAAAACCTTGAAATTAAGCTTTGTCTTTGCAAGACGCGCTCATTTCATGCTTACAGGATAATGAATTTAGAGGTGGCTTACGCAAAGCTTCGAGTACAAGTTAGCCAAAGACATTTTATACTTCCAGTGTTCTGTTTCGATACTTTATTGAGACTAACGATCCGTTTCAACCAGCTTTGGAGCCCACGACAGCTGGCACCGTCCCTCCTCGGCCCCGTTTTTGAATCTCATAACCTCTAAATCCTCTGGTTGCAATAAAAATAAAAAAGCTCTGCCTGTTACCGAGGTCTGCTGCTGTTGTACCCTCCCTCGTTTTGAGTTGTATACAACATGTAGGATCGCGCCTGCCTCGCGCTCGCTGCCGGCGAGCTCTGTTCTAACTCGTAGAACCTCTGATGAGGCCTGGAAGCGCGGAAGACGTGCTGCATGCTACTCGCACTTGACCGAACCCATACGCCTCGTCTCCATGAGCGTTAGTCAGCAGTCGATCACCTGTGGATCACTGTGGATAGTACGCCATTCTCATAGGGAATAGCGGAGTTCGTGGCTGAATGGGATCCGCGCTTGAATAGACAGCCGGGCAAGCAGACCGACGTCTAGTTCCGTCGTAGATGGCGTGACATCGTGCTTAATATCTATGCTATGTCCACAACATGGCTGAAGCTTGAAAGAGGCCGAGTAGCTATTATAGTTAAACATGCTCGCTTCGTAGATACTCCAGATCGCTTTCGTAGACCGAGGTTTTTCTATTGAGTACGAATGGAATGAAGAGAGTATAGCACATCGCGCTACAGATCGCATAGTAATGAACACTGAATGAACATAATTTACCTTGTATATTAATAACATTAGAGGACGACATCGATTCCTATCGATTTACAGTTCTTGTGCTTACCGCCTATCCTGTAGTACCAATAATAGTCTGTAACGAAATATGAATTAGATGATTAATGGTTGACATATTGCAAACGCTATTTTAACCCAATAATTGCCTTGGCCCCTTCACTCTCCACTTTTGAGACCCAGAGAACTGGGCTAGCACTTCTGAACAGTCCTATTGCATAATATTATAGGAACTCGTTGTTGTGACGCTGCAACTAGATTTTTTGCGGATTCCAACGAAATTTATTATAACCGAATTCACCCAACGTATTCGAAACTGACTCAGCACTTACTAAGAAAAGGAATCTAGGTCAATACGTAATCTGGATCAGTATCAAAGCATTCCTTCACTGCCCAATTTAGGATTTCGGAAAAACCACGCAATTTACTTTTGGCTCGTACCTTTAATGGTAATAGTGGTACAGGAAATGCTTCTATGGGATATGGCCATTGAGACGACTTCACTGACCTTAAGCTGATTTTGTTCAGCCGTGTCGCTTAACACATTGACTCTGAAGCGGAACATCTGAAACTATTTTTATAGTTCATTTGATGAAGCCCGACTGCGGAACGCACTCGTTTAACCGTAGACAAATAAAATCGTACTCTGGTAATGTAAACCGCGATAAAACCCGTATTAAACCGCTATCTCCTTTGTTACAGCTAACGCTTGAAGTCATGGAACACCTCTCAAAATGGGGTTGGGAATTGGAATCACCTTTCTTTACTTCTTCTTAAAGCTGCTTCCTAAAAAGTAGTAGTAGTAGCCCATCCGGGTGGGAACAGAAGAGGAAATGTATATAGTAAAAGCAGTAACAGATGCCATAAGCAGGGTATACAATATGATGCAAATTTCTTTCGGCAGATAAGTAGCTTTAGTTGATCTCTGTTGATCACGGTACACTGGACATGCAATGTGTAGGATACAATTATCCGTGATATATAAAGCAACATGAAACGAATTCCATATCCCTCGAATTTTTTCCTCTCGATGGTTTTAGAGGCTATGGTCCATCTGCTTAAGATCATTAACTCCGGTCATTTGCAAGACATACTGGAAAAAAATTCTAGCAATAAATTTGCCGCTCCTCTGATGAACATCTCCATCGTAATTGTTCTTGCAAGCCTTCTAGCATAGCATCACACCGGAAATCCGGTATGAGTCATGCGTTCTAGATAAACCGGTTTAGATAAAATTATGGCACATAAATTACTGTCTTTTCATTAAGCATTTGCTGCAAATGCTCTGAATAATTTGGCTAGGCAGTATATCTATTGATCAAAACCCATTGTCGCGGACAGCTGTAAAGAACATCACATTGTGAACTCTGTAGTTGAGATGAGGCACTCTATTGTTTAACAATACACAATGTTCTTGTTGCATAGCTGCACATTACTGCCGTATATGAACGTGTTATTCTATCAGCTGCAATCCGATGTGTGCCGTGTACACTTTTCAGATCCGGATGATGGTACATCTTCAGTTCATCTGCATATTCTAAATAATTTGACTTTGATTTCGGAAGTAATTGCCGCGACATTTGATTTATACATTTACATTTGATTTATAACCTTTTTAGAATACAAACTTCTTCACAAGAACTTCGACAAAGGATGCCTGGAACAACGTTGTCGTAACAGGAGTGTAAAATCTGGCGCAAAAATCAAGGTTTAAAGGTTCCACAGGAGAAATATCAAAATTCTTATAAAATTCGGATGGGACACTGTCAGAGGTAAAATTTTCCCTTGCATTCGGTTACGAGAGTAACTTAAATATCTAAAGCTCGGGAATATCAATCGAACAAGCTCCAGAAACTGTAATTGTTTGCGGCTGCAAGGGTCGCTAATGTCAACCGATGAGGCGGGTACATATTCGCTTCGTGAATGAAGGGGTCTGTAGAATGGACAGTGACCGTCGTCTACTGGCTAACAACGAAAAGCAAGATCCTTCGACTGATTAAGTATCTATACTATTGTTAAGTTAAATGAGTGCACAATGGCTCATCCACTAGTAAATATCCCAATTATAAGAAGTGCTAGTTTAGATTGAAGCACTCGTTTACGTTTTTCCACGTCGTACAAAAGAATCGTTGTTTTACCGAGTTGCTCTCATCAATAGCGACAACGCCAGCTACAGCGGCCCAACCAGTCAACCGCTTCAGATGCGCTAAAACAGTTCGCCAACAAAGGAAAATTCAGAGCCTTGAGAAGCATGAACGAGTGTGCCACGAAGACAACGATCTAGCGCCTAGGGCATGCGAAACTGATCTGTCCATGAATGTAAAAATCAGCAGCGTTAGCCATTTGATGACTGTGTCATTGTAGAAAGGGACTATAGATGATGAAAAGCTCGTAGGCGACGCAGCCTCTTAACCGAAACGGTCAAACAAGCCGGACAGAATAAGCGTCTAGAGGCTTACGATACGTTTATATTTTTCATTTAAGCTGGCAGATGAAAACAATTCGTATCAAATATACATACATATAGTTTAGTCTATATAATAGATAATATCTAGTGTATAGCAATTACATCAAGGGAAACCTTAGTAGACGGTTCTCAAAATTGCCGTTCCTTCTCACTACTTAGAACACACCTCAGCTTACATCTCGGCACGTGATCATGGCGTATATTGTTCACGATTTGTTAGTGTTTCTGACGATGCGCTTGCCTTGTGATGGGTTTTCTGAAGGTTGAGCTAACGGCCATGAAGCCTGCTGTGTGCATGTACGAGATGAACGATGCTCGTAACGTTCCTAGCTCTCGTAGTATTGGTTGTGCAATATCCACAGAACCTACCAGCGCTGCCAGTAGTACACCAGTAGCTGCCAGTAGCTGTCAAGAACTACATCCACAACTACATCTATCCACACCAGCGTATCCGCCGATCACGCGTATGTCTCGCAGGCACCTCCACAATCGGAAGTATGTCAGAGCTCCAAGGTACTGCACATCAAGGTACCATGTCTACCATCCTCAGCGACAGCATTTTCAACTTGTCCTCTGCGAACCCGGGCTTATGGTAAGATACCGCTTGGAACGCAATATTACCTTCGAGGTGTTGAAAGTCAGTGGCTGTTTGAGCTCTTGCTTCTGATTTTTATGGGTCCAATCCCTTCATTTTTATGCTGCTAGTTCACTTCAGCGGATTTGAGAGTGGGGTCAGTATTTACTTGTCCACCGCGCCACATGCAATCATGCTATAATTAGTACTACAGACGACATCCACAGATTGGCTTTTGCCGCATATAGTTAGCCCAAATTAGCTTTACGGAAAAGCACACGTGCCTCAATCAGTGTTGAAATCAACGAGGGTCAATAGAAAGACTCACAGATCTGAGAGAAGATAAGCAGATAAACGAAAACTAAAATTGGAACTACACACTTGAAGATATTGAGCTTGTTCCTTATTCTTTTCTTAGGTATCTGTCAGTCTGCTATCGTCCAATAAAAGTAGCTTAGCGTATTATTTGAACAAAGTTAATTCGATAACGAAGTCAAGTTTATATATAATAAAAGTGAGAAAACGTACACGATTACGGAACGGCGATAAATCCGGAGCTAAACCTTGTTTTTCTTGTACTATATAAATACATATGCTCGCTTAAAAATTAAATGACAGGTTTTTTTTTGTGACTCACGAACGGCTACGGTTGTCCGAATGTATACACCGAATCAAAATTAATTTTCCAGTAAAAATATTTAACAATATCAATTTTTATCGAGTTCCTATAGAATGTTCATTTCAAACGATTCTGCGAATTTCGTGTGGCATTGCTTTTTTTCGGGATTTCGGGCTGTTAGGCTTGATACATGAGGAACTAGTGGAATCGATTATGTCGTTGAATGGCAAATTCCAAGAAATGACGAAGAATATCGCCATCTTACCAAATAGGCCAGCATTGAAAGCATTGCTTATTCTGTCCTGGATTGGGTTCAAGGTTTCGGCACGGAATGTGAAGACGACAATTTACACCCCAAAGCCGCTGATTGTCTCGACTGGCAACGATATCGCACATGTTTTACAACACAGAAATGAGACTAGACAGACGTCAATGCCTCTACCACGCCAGTATCAATTTACTGGCAAGCAGGTGATCTGCAGGTCGACAAGGTGCCTTCTGCAAAATGATGTAACATGCGTCCTATTCGGCAACCAGGCGCACAGCACGGCCGTGCATTGCACGTCGAGCTATTTGCCATCAGGTTACGAGTTCGGTCAAACTCGTATTCATAACTGTGACAATAACAACAGCAGTGACACTAAGCCCTGCTTCCTAGAGTATACCCTTATTAAAACAGGCCCATCTTATCCTGGTGACGAAAACGACCACATATCCAGCGGGATCCTTTGGAGCTTATTTTTTCTTACGTTCTTGATGGTTGGCTGCTTCATTTACTGCTGGTCGTACCAGTTTGAGTCATTTCGATGCCCCCCTCCCCTTGACTATCCAGGCTACCCGCAGTTCTACGCTCACTACCCGCGGAGACCTATTTACTACGTTTATGCTAAAAGAGGGCGACCCAATCAGAAGCGTAGCTCCGCAGCAAATAAATCCACCGAGGACACTGACACGAAAGCTATGTCAATAGGTAGCAATAATGACTAGCCGGCGAACATGGCTAAGCTGTTTAAAAGCAGCTCTCGCGAAAACTATCGAGAAAACAGTCATGCACCTATTAAAAACAATTCACAAGAGATCATCAGCAGCTTAAAGACAAGCTTTTTCCTAAAGCACTGAATCTGTCTCATTTTGCATGGCTTGAATTTCGTTTCTCTAGCTTACCAAAGCCTCTGTTGCCAAAAGCATATTCTACATGAAACGTGCACTTCTATACGTGTAACATTAGCGTACACGTGTGTATGTGTGTGTATATATATATATATATATATATATACACGTGTATATATATATAGAGTGGG
Organism: Varroa jacobsoni; assembly: GCF_002532875.2. Lineage (NCBI taxonomy): Eukaryota > Metazoa > Arthropoda > Arachnida > Mesostigmata > Varroidae > Varroa > Varroa jacobsoni. Next base: position 43,100 of record NW_019212946.1, on the reverse strand, counting down.
CGGATTAGCTAATTAGAACTGCAAGGGAAAGCAGATGGATATGTACGACCATTTTTTCAGACCATCGGCATTCAAGCAAACGCAGGATCTTGTACAAAATTCATTCATTCATTCGTTCGCTCATTCTATCTATATGATATATGCCACTAATCATAATTGGCATAAAATTGCAAAAAGTACAAGTGACAACCGAAAGCCCGGTTATTTTCAGTTTACAATAAAGGAAAACATTTGGCGGCATTCCATCATTTCTAGAACACAAATTATACGAAGCAAATGTTTTTTGGGTAATAGGTTATTAAGCTAACACCTGTTCCGATAGTGTCTTCCCCGCAAGCTAAACCCACATTTCCATGAATGGGCCATAGGAGCTTCGTATACTGAATGCTCCGCGTACGCGTAACAGAAATTTAGTAGATTGGTCGCAAACAAACGCTGTTGTTGTACTGAGTGCGACAGGCGCTGATGCGTTTATTTTTAGTGTCAGACTCCGATATATCATTCGAGTGTTGAAATCGTTAGACCGACCTGCGCGACACAGCAGTCTGGAGTCCACGTAAGATACATCTACCAGATGGCCACGTCATCCGTGCCCCGTTCCGTATATCGAGAAAGGTTACCAGAGGAGTGAGTAAACATTACCCATCGGCCTATGGGCAAAGTTCTTTTACGGCGTTCGGTGCGGATGACCGAAAACATCGGAATGACTGAGAGCTTTGTTCTATTGACGAGTTGTGTAGTATATGTCGAGGGCCGAGCTTGAGGTAGCTACCTCTAGTTACGTTAAATCGTAATCGCCTAGGTCGAATGAACAACAATTTTCCTCAATTCTCCGCCGGAAGCATCTACGCAACGTCAGAATTGGCGCACAATAACGTCGAAAATAATTTATTAGTAACTTATTTCAGAAACAACGCAGGGTCAGAGCACGATTCGTCCTTGCGGGATAGGACAATTATAGCTAGTCACTTGATATTACACAAGCGTTACCAGCGGCACTGACCGTCCCGTCCCCTTGGGTGGTACGCGACTAAGTAAAAGTTTGCAAAGATAAAGTGTTCGAAACCATTGACCTGCTGTCATCCCGATCGTTTTAATGTTATTTCAAATTTTTCATCGCATATCTTACATTTTTATGTTGCCACTTTGTTTTTTCTGGAAATTCTGGAACAGATAGTGGAGCTGAAAGAACGATGTGGCCGAATCAGAATAGGTACTTTATAACGAACGTTAACTATTGTTGAGAAGATTAAGTTCTGGCCGATTGCTGTGAAGACATCCTCGTAGAATTAGAATTTCAACTATCACGATTCACTGAAAAGTGAAGATATTGCTGATGTGATACTTAATCTAACAAGTTGGGAACTTACCATCCTGAAATGATCGTGGGTTAATAGTTTCTAAGCTATTACAACTAGAACGAGCCCGCTGCAAGATAATCGTTTTACGGCACATTGAGGAGCCGACTATTCTGTGTAACAGTAATTGAATAGTATGCCTATGACGAGCGCCATCGTGCTTAGACAAACATATTGTACGTTGCGTATATATACAATACGTTTACGTTGACGCTAAGCAATTAGATGCGGGTACGTGCTTAAAATGATTACGTTCCTCAATTCACGATGACACAGCGTCCTTCAGAAGCTTTCAGAGTGTTGTTTGCGTATTGGATTTGCTGGTTTGGGCGAACAATGACAGCACCTTCGACCGTCGAGTTAGCGGACCCCGAAAACATTCCTATTCCACCGATATTCCGTTTCGTTGGTGACCAAGTTCGCTGTGCCTCGTCCGTGTGTCTTGTCAGACATGAAGCGACATGCCACACTAAAGGCCAATCGAATTCTGGCAGGATCGTGGCGCGTTGTGAATCAAAGTATGTACCAAAAGGGTATTCTTTCGATCGCATGGATATTCAATGCAAGGGAAATGATACTCATATCATAGTTGATTCATGCTATTTTGAGTATACGTTAGTTCAAAAAGGACCTTCGCAACCCGTGCCTCCTCGTCCGAGGCCGAACGACCGCCGCCAAGACGATAGTACAATTATGATCATAGTAACGGTGTTTACGATAGGACTACTTGTCTTGGTTTTCATAGCCTGCGTTGCCTCTTGGATTCCGAACGCCCGACCGCCAATTGCACCTGCAGTTCCCATATACTCTGCTGGTAGTCCACGCTATTACGGATCTTCTTGTCATAGATATGAATACCCCCAGCCTTACTATCACTACGAAAGTCCCCATAGTCGAGTGGGCGACGTAGCAGCGGGTGCGGCCGTTGGTGGACTCGGGGGTTTGGCGCTCGGGTACGCTTTGGCAAATGGTAGGCGCTCAACTCGATGCCAGGATCGACACGAAGAGAGATCACCATCACCGCCGTCGGACCACGAGCCTCCGTTTCACAGAGACAGCGGCTTCGCTGACATTCATATCACCTAGTAATAATGAGTCGAGCTTAGTTTTATGCTTAATTGGACATTATTTTGCTAGGGTTAGTTATTTGCAACCCTGTGAGGGGCTATGCGATCGAAAAAGTTGTCCTCGAGTGTCGTCAGCACGGTGCGCCGAGATGTCGCGTGGTAGATTTGTGGATCACAGCGGTGGCTGAATGGTGACTGAAAGTTGTATATTTATTCTAAGAAAAGTATTGAAAGAAATGTTATTGTCGGCTGTATATAGGACTATATTTACCATAATAGTAACGTTTGTGTTGTGGCTGCGGGGTAGTTGTATGAACGGTCAAATCTATTCGTTTAGTAACTTATTTCGTATGCTTCTTCTGGATACTGTAGAATCGGACATTCATTAGCGGCTCCTATTATGTAAGTACTAGTTGGGCTTCGAAATGAACGATTTTAGATGTACATCACATCAACGGGATCCGTTCATTTCCTGACTATTGCTGGAACTTGTTGTTATGCTCTATTATAGGTCGCGCATGGATACAATGTTTTCCAGTCACGCGTTTATCGTCCACATTCATGTTTAAGCTACTGCTTTACACCAGAATATATAATGTAATAGCGTTGTTTCGCACTTATCAGATTGTTGGGGTAACCTCCTTACCGAGCTTGTGTCGCGAAGTGCGGGAAACGATAGAATTTTGCAGAAATGTAGGTTATTCAAGCTCTAAATACAGGCGTGTTTATAAAACTGTAGCTATATTAAAAAAAAAAAAAAAAAAAAACAGGTAATTGCTTGTTTGAGTTTGATAAATAATGGCTAGTTCCCGGATAGCTATACGGGTTCGGTAGTATTAAATTCGTCATGTAGCAATGGAATCTTTATCGTCGTATTTACCGTTACAAGCTGACAATTAAGCAGTTTATTACGACAATATTTTCCACTGTTTTTAGTAAAAACTATTTTGTTTATGAAAATATTTCGTTATAGTTGATGCTGCCGACGTCACGAGATTTTAAACCGCGTTAAATCGACTCATAACAGTACGGATCTAACGCCTTAGAAGGTGACCCTTGGAGGAAACTAGCAAAACGGCAAGTTCTCTAAGTGTTTCGAAATGGAAGATATCTTCACGCGGTCAATAAAGGCATCACGTTAATTACTTTAGATTTGCAGTTATATAAATGCTTGTAACGTTGATATCGACATGCTCAGAGGTACGTCTGCTAAGGCGATTATTTAATAGGAATCTTCAACATTTATATTCACTGCTGTTTCGTGTTCCGTTCAGAGTGTTCAGGCTCAAAAACGACTACATTTGCGTAATTAAAAATCACGATTTTCTAGCCGTGGTTAGCTGATAGTAAGTTCATTCTCTAATTTGTCTAGTGATTCCAACGGTAGGTATCAAGAAATCCCATTGACGTACAGCAGGTATTTTGCAACAGTGTTCATACAGGCCTGCCGTGTTCAATGTTACACTAACGGGTAGTATCTTGAAGCTATAGTAGCCTGAAGCATGCTTTTCCACGTGATATTCCCTTTATTAGCCATCTGTTTAGTATCCTGTTTTCATATAAACTATATAAATGAAGTACACACTCAGTTGATTTGGCCAAGAATACCCTCAAGGGAATAATTTGCTTTAATATTCAAAGGTTGTAATGCACTGTCCAAAAGCCGGCTCGACTTCCATGTTTTAAGAGATCGTATTCAGGCCCGATACTCGATCTATCCTTACTTAGACTCTTCTTTCCACGCGTGTACTATGCGATCTGTGGGTAACCATGTTCACATATCGAGGTACAGTTCATATGGACGTTAGCCCTCGAATATATCGGACAGAGCATGAATCAGACAACAGGCCGCCCTACAAATTCGTGGTCACACATTAATTGCTTCCATGAGTTATATCGAAGCTGTAGAAAAGCTATATTCTACCATCCATAAGATTAACAACTGGGAAGGTTCTTTCCCATTTGAAGGTTCAACAGAGAAACGAAGGTACTGTAAAGGCGCTAGCGGAGCATCGCTTCGCGTCATTTTTTTACATTGACCCTCAGCTAAATACAATACAATGGCAAGCAGCGACACACGGCAGGGTATGGCACCAAAAATGGGTAAAGTTTCGACGGGCTATTTATTGCAAAAGGTAAGCTCTTTCAGGTGCTGAACAAAGGCCAGTTCTTTATATAAAATAATCTAATGACATTTAAGCGACGATTAACTGTTACCCAATCTCTACGCGCTGGAGAAACCCCACCGCGATTATACATTATACTCCACAGTCATCGACAGTATATTTGCATCACAAACTAATTTGCCGCTGCAGAGGTTGGTTCTAGCACAGCACAATGGATGATCCGCAACACCCAAAAAAAATATTACGGACCCCAAACTTAATCGTTACGATCCGAAGGTGCATTTCCAATGATTCTTCCATTTCAGCCCGAGCATCAGTGAAGAAATTCAATGTGGGCGAGCGTTAAAGCGTTACGTTACGCTATTCACAAAGGTCTTACGTGCACGTCGTATCAAAAATCAGGATAACACTATCGAAAGGAGAAAAAAATAGCTATTGAGAACAGAGCAGTGTGTCGTCTTAAATTTTTATTTGACAACATTTTTTCACTTTTAGCGTATAATTAACTGGAAAAATGATCGCTAGCTTACTCACGACGCAGGACATGTGCCTATGACAGGTAGACATACATTTTCGGCCGAAGTTTATGTCCTCAGTGCGGCGTTTCATAAAGGAGATGTTAAACCATCATACTTTTTCTAGAAACACAAACACATCGTTAGAGAAGTTTATCTGTAGGTTCTAGAAATCGCTGTGTAACTGTGGATTTACCAGTAGTTTAACAGTAGTTCGTCGTCGAAAAACAAAATTGGATTGAAAATTGTGACATCGGCAAGCTGCTACAGTCATGTTGATTCGGACCGCTGCCGTTGTCCTATAATTTCACAGTGACTTTACGTCATAACATCTATTCTACGACAACCTATGTACAGAGGAATGAATGAATCTGAGGAACGACGGAAAGGCCCTTTTCAAACTACCTTTCGTAGTCAAATGCTGGTTTGTGCGCATAAAAGCGCCTTAGGCTATAGATACACGCTAAGCACGATCTTTGTATGTGATCCTTGAACGCAAAATCACTGTGTTCTTATAACTAGCTATTGAAAATCTAACTTATCTACATTAGAGAACTTAACCCACCAACGTGTGGAACAATTTCGTATCTAACGAACTGCGCAGCAAGCGAAACTTGGCCGTAATCAGTGACAGTAATATCAACGACTTGACAACCTCAAGCCGTTGAGCGGCTTGGGCAATAGCAGAGCCTCGAATGGAAAAATGTAGGTTTGTCTGGAAGCTACAGAAAATTAACTTGTATTATCACCTATCGCAACTGTGATCCAGATCTTTTTATACAGAAAATAGCAGCCGTTTTCGAAACTCGTTAAGCAAAAATCGTTCTTTTTTAAATTACGTATTAATATTTTATAATAATTATTATTATTCTTTTAATATTAAAAATTCAATAATTTTTTAGTCGGCAAACACCGATTATTCATTTCATAAAGGTAAAACGAATCTTCAATATATTGTTATTTAAAAATTATCATCGGTCGCTTTTCTTACGGATAACATTTTGGAGAAATGTGTTGTATTGTTCTTCAATAGTCGGGATTCGCCCGCTAGCAGAAGCATGTTCTGCGGCTCGATGCGATAACCCATCCCGAATGGAAACACTGCTGCGAGCGAGCTCGACATCTTTACGTTTTCCAGCATTTCATGCAATGGCAACACGCTCGCTTGCTAATTTTGAACGCTAATTTCATTTTCCACTAAATGGCGTGTATATTTGGGAACCGACATCTACTCTACTGACGTGTCGTTGATCGGTGAATTTTCTGGCTCGGCGACTTAGGATATCTCTTGCAACTGGTGCCATTTGAGCCATACAAGGCCACTGCTGGGTTTGTAGCTTTGAGCTTCGCTAGGCATAAATGCAAGCATGCTAGTAGATCAACCTGAGGCCTTATACGGCTGACACCCCGCAAGGCAACCTGAAAGATGATCGGAGCCAAAACAACTGGTCGGCGACAATCGTGTTAGCATAGGCTCATTTTACGAAACCGCCTACGATTATCACTCATTTATATGATTATATTTTTATGTGTACATAACAAGCCTTCCAACGGTCGATCGGTTCGATATTTTTTTTTTGTTTTTTTTTATTAATGACATTTTCGTATGGCAGAATATGATCGATTCCGTTGTGCCGCTTGGGTAATCATGTGCTAACATCACTTAGACTCTGTACTAACCTTAAAATTTAGTCAGAAATTAGAAGGTCTACCTTCTTCTTTATAAATACTCTAGCAGATATGTCACAAAGGCAGCGGTTGCCCTCGGGTTAGCTCGAACAGGTGGCATCTGATCAGTGATCCCAAGAACCGCTGGTCTGAGGTTTGCATAGGTTATACGGCTTGAAAGATGCCCACTGGCTGCGAAAGCAGAAAATTCAGGACTAAAAAAATGCAGGGATTATTGATACTGATATTATTGATTATTGAGATAAAAAAAAGTAATGAACATATAATAGCTAGATAAAAAAGCTCAAAGTCATATGAGTAGAGCTCTTTGCCTTACAAAGACAGCAACTACATGGACTAAATACAGGATACATATCGTTTTAATATCCAGTGGCTACTCACAACACGATGCCCTTTTCTCTGGTCAGAATTACACTGACCGGCGCTCTTGGCCAGACGGCTGTTTTTACTTGAGGCAATTAACGCGCTCTAACAAACAAACAAACAAACAACTATTATTGGTTAGTGTCGAAAGTGTCTGCTGTTACCTATCGCATAGAAGCAGTTTTTTTGCGTTATGTGTTATTATACGAAACGTAACATGTCGGGCGTCACGCTTGGCACTGTTTCCATCGAGTAACAGCAACGTGCGTTGTCTTCGTCAAAGTGCGACATATCGACACTAATCATTAAGATATTACTACTGCAATGATGCTATTGTTAGGTTTGCTTTTTACGAAGCCGTCGACTTCGTTTATAATGCCTCAATGCTTCTAGCACAGTGAGGTGCCGGTGAAATTTTGGCGACTTCACGTGGCTAGCCAATCTTAGGGTAAACCGTAAGTGACAGTGACTAAATGAAATTTTGACAGTTCGGTAGTCGAAGGATGGATCCGGTGGCAAAGGTCAAAGCCTGCATTTCTGAGACGGCTGCGATTGCACGGGCGATTCTTTGTTACTTTCAAGCAGTTATTTCAAGTGAAAATACGGAAATAAAGAAAAACAATATCTCGCGCGAAGAAGTCTAATTAACCAACGAAAGAACGCTATCTTCAACAGTAGATTGAACAATTTAATGGTCTATTTTTCTTTATTCTCTGATTCGGAAAAAGCTTATACTTCGTATTGTTAGGCTTCTACTTTTTATTGTCATTACGGCACCGCCATTTCCAGATGTCTTTATAGTAAAACCTTTGCTATGGCTGTATTCGCAAACTCCAATAATAACAATTACTTGAAATTCTTTTTTTTCAGTTATAAACCTTATTCACGTGCCAAATATTAAAAAAACAATAATTTCTGTCATGAATTTTTTTTATCTCAAATAATAATAAGAATGCCCTTTAATAGTTTTCATTTCCATAGCGACGTTTCCTGCGACTTTTGATTTGGCATGAGAAAATCTAGTTGTCCTGGACTATCATGGTAAAAATAGAAGGAAACAGTTTCGGTTGAGCTTGAAAAATGCTTTGTTCTTAGTAATACGTATCATGTGGTGTGTGTGTGTGTGTGTGTTAATGCATTGAAAATTATAGGATCTATGTGAGATGGGTTTCGGTCGGAAGGATATAGGACGTCGGCTTTTCGATAACTGATGTTTCCAAGCTTTTCTCTAAGTCTCACAGTCTGAATAAGTCATCATCCTGGCGATTGACATACTGCTTATATTTGTTCACGTATACGTACAGGGCACATACAGGTGTACAAATCTATTTATTTCTTTTGCAGACGTGCAAGTTCACGTTGCAAGTTTCTATTGACTGTTTCACTCAAACAGTGCAGAAACAAACATCATACCATTCGACCATGTCATCCTATCTAAAGCATAGATTAACTTGACGACAATACTGTAGTTTGAAACATACGGCCTGACCTGGTATATATTTTATATCTGCTGTGTACCTGTATATGTTTGCTCAGTATCAAGGAATGATATCATCATTTAGTAAGGGATCAAGTTTGCTATTCTTGCCAAAAGAGAGGGCCTCAAACTTCGTGGTATTGTAGTTTTTCCGTGTGGCCTTTTTGATACTATCGGTCTCTTGGAAATTGACGTTCTAACCAAAATTACCTATTGCTGTTTTTCCACTACAACGAATCAAAGAGAAGCATAAACGCAACCATTGTTTAATCGCTTACAAACAAATATAGGGAATATCACTGGGGCATCTGCAGATTTGTCGCACTAAAACAATGTGGTTATTGTTTCTATATATAGCCTCGGGCTTTATATTCAGTGGATTTTGATACGGTAGCTATCCCTATCGCTCATTGTCGCTATTTCTGCTATTGTTATTGCTGCTAACTTTGATATCCAATTATATCTATATTTTCTCCGATGATATATAACAGCAAGTATAGTTGTAGAAACTACGAAAGGTCGCATTAGTTATTAAAGACTCCCTGAGATGATCAGCGCTGATAGAGCGTACACATCGCGACCGCTAGCGTTGCGAGAAGCTTCTTCGTTGTTACCTGGAAACGCTTCCGTTAATTGGGAGCTCAAAAACTAGGAAATGACAAATGGAAAGGGGATTCACCATAGCAGCGAAGCCGGTGATGGAAGACCAACAATTAATCGGCGCGATATGGCTAAACGTCACGCCGTAGAAAGAAGGAAAACGATCAAGAATAGAAAGCATATTTCATTCTTTCGGGGTGTTTTTTTTGATGCTCTGCAGACTCGTGTTACATTGGCGCCAGCCATTGAACGTTCACCTCTTTCGTTGGAGACAGCCAAACTTTTACTCTTTCGTTTTGTATAGCTGATAGGAGAAACTTCACCTGGCGTCTTACTGTCTGTCTCCAGCAAATTTTTACTGGCGTCTATTATAATAATTGAACAATAATTTAATAAAGTTCTCTTTGGGCATATTGAACTTTACATAAAAACGTCTTACTAGGTTATTATTGTTTCGCTAAAAAGGAATTATAAAAATTAAAGACGAACCACACGTACAAAAATGCAATTCACAAGTATTAATTGTAGCAAATACGAAAAAAGCCCAATAAATCATCGTCAACGGAACTACCAAATAATATCGATATATTTCCTTAAATTAAATATGTTTCTTTATTAGCATGATGTATGTTGTTTCAGTCCTCAGCCCAAAATGTTACTGCGGAATTATATAAAAGTTTAGTGATATGAGAAGTTCTCTATTGCCCCACACTGTGGCTGTGAAAATGTATGGCCTAGATTTTTACTCGGGGCTTACGGACAATGCAGCTTTAGCCCTGACATAACACAGCTACCGCCCATACAGGAACTGCATCAATACGCTGATACGAAAGCGTTTATGGGGCAACAATAGAGCTTAATGGTTGGGTTGACTTCCTTTTAATTTTTCTGTTGTCGCACTCACCCAGCACCTAATTATGTCTCTTAATTTTCGTAGCGTATTCCGCGACGACTTAGATACCGTTACAATGATCTATGAGACTTACTTACCTGTCTGAAGAAGTTTGCCGCGCTTGGCAGTAACTGTAATGTTATTATTATTTTTTTTTTGGTGTTTATGTTACAAAATACTATAGGTCACAAGCCAGGATCATCATGTGGCCTCTATTTTGTCGTCTCATGTAAAATTTTTTAATATAGGCATATGTCGATATTCAATTGTCAAGCTTGTTTTCGTACAGGCTGTTACATTACAGATGTACCTGTACTCTTTAGGACATGATACAGTTCATTTTAGATACTTTTAGCAGGGAAACTAACAAGATATAGTAGTTTATATCTTTAGTTTATCTTGAAGCTACAGCTCGTCATATAAGCCTCGTACTTTTATGATGAATGTTCTACTATGAGAAACACTTTAAGCTATTGGTTGACAAAATCTGGAGAAGAATATTTTGAGCTTGACAATGAGCTTTAGGGACGCCCTGCGAAGGTAAATAACTTCGAACTAAGAACTGCAGTGGCCACCGACTTGTCGAAAAGTGCATTTAAGTTGTGCGTATGTAAAGATATCGTAGATATCTTTACATACGCAGATAAGATAGATAAGATAGAAAATAGATGATAGGGTGAAGGCGCTTGCTTTTTCCTACCCTCACGTTCTATAATAATTTGTGATGACAAATTGATCCTGTACATTAATAAGTACAGTTGAACTGGCGGAACATCAAATGTACAGCTTCCAAAAGCTTTTTCTGTGTGTTCTAATACAAACGTTATTCATTAGAGTTTCATTAGTCAGTCGATTAGGGCCGAAACGTGTTGTCAACAGTTAAAAAAGATGATGAAAAAACATACATATATATACATGACAATAATCGCATCTTTCTCTCTACGCGTTTAAAGCTATACGCTAGGGCGGTAATGATTTGGCCTACAATGGCTTATTTAGACTTAGGCTTAGACAAGTGGGGAGGAAAAAGTGACTATTTAAATGAGGTGATCGTTTAGCTTGTATCACCATCTGATGCGAAACGTAGTTTTTCCTTCCTGGTACCCTCCAATCGTCCTACATCCAAAAGACCTTGATCTTTTTCTGTCTCTATCAAGTTTTTTTTTGTCAAGCTTATGATAGGGTAAGACTTCCAGTAATAAGGCCGTCCGCCAGCCACTGCTTCCCCGTTTCAGATACCGCTTATAATCAATAAAAAAAAGTCACTTCACTCGAAGTATCTACATTGTTAGTGTGGAATTATCTACAGTCTTAGTGGACAAGTGCCATGCAAGTAGATCGTTAACATATTATGCGCGCGCAGCAGCGGGACCTCGAATGTATTTATAAGCACGTACATGACTTGATCCAACACTAAATAGGTTTCTAATGATTTTTTGCGCAGCAACTTAAGGCCTTTTAGGCCGCTTTTTACGTTGGACGAGCATATAAACACTGCAGTATATTGTAGAGTTGCTGCGATTTTTATGACTCATATATGGCTTAATATGTAAGTTCTGCTTTATCTATTAGCTACAAGTCGTCTAAATGTAATGCCATAAAACCTGCTTTGTGGCTTTTCGACTGTAATAATGTAGGTAATATGTTGAAAGTAAGTTTAAGAGCCGCGATAGCGCCGACATGTTTGTTCTTTTTTTATTATGAAAACATTGTTGTTACTGATTATCCGTAATGAATAGTTGTTAGACATCGCTAAATATAACTAGTCTAGGAAAGTGTCTCCAAGAACTGCTTCAGAAGGGCATTCTCTGGCTAAGAATCCACATTATTTGTGAAATTTTAATTATTTTTATATTTACTTAAAGAACCTTCATTATAAGTGTTACTTTCTTTATTGGGCCATTTCGAATACGCGTCCAATATTATCATGTTTCAGCCTGCACGCTTTAAATACACCGCAAATGTTACGCTTGCATTTGTGGGACGGGCTTGACTCAACCATAGGCATCTACATTTACCACGATTTTACTATACAAAAGATGCAGATAAAGAGAAACTATTGCTTGTATCACGTTTGAGGCAAAACTTTTCCTACTTACTGAAATATTTTGCCCACTAAACGGTGCCTCTTTAAAGGACATCTTTAAAATACTCCTACCTCTTTACCACGGCATGCCCACGACTTCATAACGACGCATACTCTGTTCTAAGGGTAGAACATCTGTGCATAAATGCCACGATAACCGTATAGAAATAAACCACAACAATTAGATCCGGTCTTATAGTTCCCATATCGTAACTTAGCTATCCCCCCAACAACGGTCATATAATATGACGACCAAATTCTTACCTGAGTTCACAGGTTACATTTCTAGACCATTCAACGGAGCGCAGAAATGATACGACAAGTCATTCAAACTTTTTAGATTCAAACTTCGTACAATACGAAACTTTTCTTTACTACGAAAAATGTTGTCGTTGCCAAAACTGTAGCTTTGTAAAGAAGTTAAAAGTCTGTACTGCAATGAACTGTATCTGTTTGCACTAGTATTATCCTTTATGTTTCACACACACACACACACACACACACACATATCATACAACCACACATATCACAAACATAGCAGAGGATGAATAACCCGTGAAATACGGTAATAGCCGTCTGTTGTCGATCCTTTGAGAAGTGACAATGTTGGGTTTCCGTTCGACCTAGGTATCTTTCTTCTTTCTTACATAGGTTCCTTAAAATATGTTGATATACACGAAAAGATAGAGGCCTATGAAACCGTAGGTTAACTCTTTATGCAGACATTGCGTTTATTTTGGTCGTAAGCTGCAAATTCCCATTCATTTCAAGAGCAATTCTAAGAAAACGTTGAAATATTTGCCAAACTCACATAAACTAAAGTCTTAATTGGTTCAACTATTTTACTCATTGTTTGCTTTACCGTAGTTCGGAATGGAAACGGCTACACTGGAAAATAGTGCCAAAATAATGTCGTATCATCATGGTATGGAACAATCACTGGCAGCCCAGATACAAAGCATCGGCAATTAGCTGCTAACTGAAATAATTACAAATAATAATTACACAAAACAACATCTGGCACTTTATAATGGCCAAGATTTCTAGGATAATCTACCTATGTAGCTTATTAGTTTGGCATTGACTGGGCGACAAGAATGACCCGAATTTCCCCTTCGGCTACGAAGGCAACGTTGCCTTTCGCCCTTGCGAAATATAGCACTCGCTGGTAAAACATGTTCCTCCCTTCGGGTATCTTTGGTGCTTTTGGCGGATTTCGAATGATTTCTCGCGAATTTAGTCAACATGTTTTCTAATACAGTCGATCTTATCAATCCCTTTATTTGTATTAGCATTTACCTTTCTTGTTCACCCCCGCGTGGACGTGCAATGATGATGCTGCTGCTGCACATAGCATTATATCCTCCTGGGCCCGGTAAGTTCCGTAGAGTCCCAAAGGTATGGTAAAGTCGTCAGACCTCTTATCATCCATAAGCCGAAAGCTCTAAACCCTAAGGTTGTCAAGGTTCTGACCGTCCTAAGTTCTATTTGATAATTGCGCGGATTTAGCAAGCCTCGATGGTTTTTCTGGTCCTTTGGTGTTCTTCACCGGTGTCAACCGTATCTTTGCGTGTTGAGCGGGCAGGTGTAGGCCAACGATAAGTGCAGAGGATTGCTGAACAAAACAGCGCGGCCGCGTGACACATGGGCGGGGACTATTTGAAGCCTTCGATTGGTCACTTAGAATTCTTTCATGTGTTACCATTCAGCTTGACATTTAAGTACGCTTAATTAATTATACTTAGTTGACTACTACCAGTAAATAGATTAGCTTAGTAAACTTTTATTCCCTCGACAAGTTGCTCAGTCGGGCTTGTTTACATTGTACAGATGATGCGAAGCGAGCCCAAGTTTCTCATCGTTGAGCGTCATGTCGTTTGTGGATGCGCTACGCTAAAATGGCAGTCAAGTTACAAATTGTTGACATTTTTAATTGTGACGGTCTGCTAACCGGAGCTTCTATCGGTTACGTTATCATGGTCGGCTTCGGTAGGAACGTAGTAGGGTGTTTCGCTCAGCTAGTTGTTCCCCTACGCAGAGCTGATACTACACTGAGACCCGTCCCACGAGCCCAATCGAAGCAGTATATTCCAAGGGAACATCGAAAAATGTTTTCTTTTGAAACTGCTATCATCTGCTGATGGAAGCAAATCCAGAAGAAGTAGCAAATATTTGCGGGGAATTGCGAAATCTATTTTTAGGTCGAAATTAATACCATCGGAACTGATGTATTGACCTGCGAATGATTGCTTGCTCAAATGCCGATGCCTTATGTAAGTACCGTGCGTTCAGAAGAGCTTCAACATGTTTCTAACATAAATGTGCTGCGATGAGCTCTATCCATGGGCGTTTCAGACGTAATATTTCAGAGATAAATATCGATATTGTGAGATGTGTGTAAAAATGCATTTGTGAAATGTTCTAAACTTTTGAACTTCTATAGCACGACCACAATCAATATATCAAAAACATAGGTCACTGTTCGTTGCCTTTACTTGTACTCTCCCTCTATTACCCCAGCCTACGATAACTGTAAAGACAATACACAAGAAGTAGTTATATGTATTAACTTGTCAAGAGAGGGAGAATTCTATTTTATCTTATATTTATTTCTTTAATCCGCACATAAAAACAAACAGATTTCTGACAAAGCTCCATTCGAATGGACAACTTGAACTGCTTTTACGACCTGGTAAAATCCCAAAATACGCAGACCGTCGTTTTTATCCGTAATATATACGCTTAGTTATTTTGCATAAGGAGTGCTAACTAGTACCCTGAATAATTGTCCCATTTGACGGTTAACTTAATGAAACCGTTCTTATAGGTTCCGTTCATTAGAAAATTCCTTAAGGGAAGTTTGATTGTCTTAGCAGGCTCTGTTTTGCTCATAAGGCCATACAATCATCATAGGCGCCTGTCTGCTTTACGGGCTTATCTCTCCCTGCAATAGATTACTTTTCTCTTTTTTGAAAGACTGAATTTTTTATCGCTAGTACTTCCGCAATGGATCAAACTGCCCGTGGCAAGAGTAGAAACTAATTCCGAAAACGTCAAGGGAAGCAAGTAGCATGGTACTCGCGCTGATCTGAACTGCAACCAATTCAAATGATATGAAACACTCATAAATTCTCATCTGGGAATCGAATCCGGGGGGTTCCAACTTGTGGATTTAGGGCCCGCTATACTTACCCCGCCATAGCGCCCCAACGTAGCGCAGAGTCGGTGTAAATCGTGTTCTACAAGCAGCCGTTTGTTATTCAAAATAGTGGCGCCTGACCCGGCCGTCTGATAGTTACAAATAATAACAATTCCTTATTGCGTTTAAACAATTATTTATTATGTTTACACTGGATATGCAGGTTAAATATGCGTCAACAGACGCCAGGGGATCGTGGTTACAACAACACTGATAGACTTGTATTAAGATAATTTAGGTGTAAAATTTTGTTTTGATTTGAACTATGATTTTCAACCCGTATTGGCTATTTCATTGGATCTGTGTGGTCCACACCTCGGGTGTTGCTTCTTTATTTAACACCCGGATGCAGCTACACCTGGAGTAGTCAATTAGGCCTATCAACACCATGTATCGCTCTTGATACGATTTAATTTGTATGCCATCTTTGTCTAATAAGGTTGGAAGGAAAATTAGGGTGAGGACCGAATTTGGAACGCTGCAATCATTACTTGCTGCCGCCTACAGCAGGCCATTACACAACGTGGTTTAACGGACCCGTTTTTTGAAGATAGCTTCTAGCTCCTGGGTAAATTAAACATTATGAACAACGCCAACGAACAATGGTAAAACTTCAGTGACGTTGTGCTTGCCGTACAGAATTGCTACATAAAAGGACCTGTCTACTGTCATCGGGACTGGATCGAGCGAAGGCCGGATAGATAAACGAGTAATTGTGAGCGCAGTGACAGCAGCCGCCTCTGTGCCATACGCCGTTACGATCATCTGGTAGAATGAAGGCAAAAGACCATTAATGGAAGCTACTTTACCGCAATTGCCAGTACGTGCTCCTAAGGTTTGATAGAAACCTTCGACACACACACACGTATATATAATGTAGTCGTAAGCTATGGCCTCGAATTAACTTGAATCAATCTTTTCAAACAGTCTATATATATATATATATATATATATATATATGCATGGCTGTAATAGGGAAACTAGCACAGAAAAACTGTCGTTGTTCTTTTCCGTCCGCCGTATAAACTGTTGATGTGTGATCGAATGTCTTATTAGCTCTTGTTACATTTAACTTGCAAACCGATGACGATCGTGGATGTACTGATCATCGTCATAAAAAAAAGGATAGACCTCAATTGTCCTGTTCATCATCGTGTGTTTAGAAAATACTATCAGAAAGGCATTTTCGTAATAAACAGTGAATGAAGTTACAGCTAGAACGGGATGATCTGGAATTAAACTGGGATACTGGTGCCTCGTGTATGTAAAATCCTTTAATGAGAAGTTAACTCATTTGTTGTGCGACTTTAAGCAATGCCGAGTCGTAAATGTAAAATAAACCACGGTTTGAGCTGGAAGAAACATTTTGTTATATGCTACTCCCGTGTGATCTGCTAAATGTTGCTATATTGTACAATTTTCCAGCATCACAAATCAGATATCGTGAAGTGAATACCTTTGTCTCATGAATGATCTGGTCGATGTTAAGACGCTCCTTTGGATCGGTTACCATCCCTGATAAATCAGCCTCACCCCTCTTAAACACCTGGGACATGCCCATCGTTGGGAGCACGTTATGTATTTCGGCACGATATCTCATTTCAAAGGGGGGCATGGTGAGTGCAACATTAGTGGCTGAAATCAGTTTAACGGTGATCAGTAAAAATAGTCGAGCAAACTTGATTTCCGTTGATAGGTCTATAATCAAAAATTGTTGTATATTACGTTCACAAGGTAAAACCTACTCTTCATCTTATTAATTTCCTCTCGTAGGCTGCTCCACTGAAGTTTTTCAAGCCATTCTTTTGCGTTGCAGTTGTTCTCGTCACTCGGCATCACAATGAGCATTCTAGCTGAAAACTCGCGGGACTTATACGGTATTTGAACAAGTTTGGCACCTAAATTCGCCGACTCGAGGTAAGGCATCCTGGAAATTAGTCATCTCTTATTCAGATCCATTACGACCAACCTCCTATCTGATAGCAGATGGAGTAACTCGTGAATATAGGCTCTTTCCAGGCTGTTAGATATTCTATAAACATGCTCCCTAGTTTTTTTTTTTAAAAAAAAGACAGAGTTTTGGATTTCCTGGTGTAATTTTTTACCGCATTCCGCTAGTAATAAAAAGTTACGCAATCAAACGCACCGATTCGTAACAGCTAGCCATTTATCCTGCGGCTTTTCTAGGCCTTCACAACCCTTGTTGAACGTAAGCGCCAGGTTCTTTTTAGACATCTTCTTCTGCCAATCGCCTTTAAAGTACAGAGTGTTGACGAGGACCATCACGGTATTTTCATTGAGGGGCTGTTGCAGGACTTTTGGAATGAGATTGTTAGTTTTCTGCCTAACAAAGTCGTTGATTTCGTTCTGAACAGCTCCACCGTTGGAAAAATCCACATTTACGGCATCAGCGTGAAACGTTGACTTTAGGTCGTCGACGTATCCTGGCGCGAATGCGTACTTCTTTTGGGCATACAAGCGGTTGGCTAATATCACGGTAAACTGCAAATCTTCAAAAGATTCAAGGTTTTATTTTTTTTTTTTTGATTAATCGAGAACACCTACATTATAAATCACCTATATGTATATATAATTATACCTGCATAGACATTTTGTAATATTAAGTGATAACAGGCGGCGACATATATACATAAGATTGCTTGCACATGTGTGCCATTAGATTATACTTAACCAGTGGATTACTGAACGTGTCTTTTGATTGCAGGTGCATACTTAAGATAAGCCTTTGTGTTTTCGCATAATGCTCAGGTCCATATACTGATTGTCATCATTGAAGCTATTATGGCTCTTACCTGGAAAAACTTGTCCTGCCGTAGTGGTGTTTCTCTGCTTACGTCCAGTGATTTGAGAAAATACATTTTGAAGTCCGCCAGGCGCGATTCTGCCGGAATGTAGAGTGCGAACCATCTCTTCCTTGGTGAGTCCTCGGGCTCCCGGCACAACCATCGATAAAGCGGTGTGTACCGAGAAGGGCGAGATAAGCACGTTATCCTGACGCTTCATTTGTTCACTAGTCACCTTTAGAAGCAAATGGCCGAACTCGCCCACGGCAGTCCATAGCTATATCGGAACATGGGAATAAACTAGTAGACTCGTAAGCTAATTAAGAAAAACCAAACAAGGAACACCCGAACCATAACGAATCATTGATACTGTATCAGGTTAAGAACGGTATCATCTGAGAGGGTCAGTTGTCATCTTCAAACACCAACATAACATTTTGGAAATCATGAGCTTCGCGCGTGTATTTTCTTTCAAGTTAGACATCTAGAGAAGCGTGCTTTCTTTCGAACTGTCGCCGTAGTCTGCGACCGCAGGCCAGCTTTATCCAAAGTACCTGCTCTATTTAACAACGTTCTGTGCACAAAACGCTAGTCATATGAGCTGAGCGGAACGTTAGCGGAAGCTTTCGCTGGTAACACGGATATGTCGAAGTAAAAACTCGAAGCCAGGAAGGAAAAAATCTTCTTTTATCGTATAAGAACTAAATTAGTATCTATTTAGGGGAAAGGATGATAAACATATTCAATATGAATCATATCTTTCTTCCGGCTGGTACAACCTGTTTCTCGCTCTCAGTCGGTGTAATCTGGGTTCGGGCACCGCGACCAACCACAGTGAGCAGTATAAGGGTAACCAGGAACCTCATTGTCATCGATCTGAAAGTGTTAAAGTCGAATGTTTAGCGACTCTACTGCTACTGTATATTAAAAAGGAAAGCGGGAAAGGTCGGACAATGAGATTCACTCTGGTTTCCTTTAGTGAAAGTGATGGAAAAGATAAGTAACCGGGACAGTCTTTAAAGGTTATATTACTCGGACTATAGAATTCATCTAGGTACCGATAACATCCCTTTCCCGTCCCAAGGTTGCCAAGAATTCATTGTTCATTCAAGCTGAGTGTCTATAAAAAATAACTATATAAATGTGAGTAACGAGCAAGGAAACTCGGTTCAACCACTATCTAGATCACCGTAGGTCCAACACGAGAATGTGGTACTTTACCGTACCAATCTAGCTTGAAAGATAAATTATTTGTCTTGATGTGGCACCTTAGGCGGATATGTCGTAATTTTCGGCAGACCTTAAAAATTACGCTTGTCGATACATCGACAACGTCTTAGTAACTGGTTCAGCAAACAGAATGATGGGCGTGACACTGAGTGCTCTACACAATAATACCCACTACGGTTCTTTCTATTGAAGAGTCGTCTTGCGCCACAACATTGAGTTCCATACACTCTGCTTTAGAATACGCCGCCTTGATGCGCCTATCATTCAACACCTTTAAGGGCTTTATAATGGCTCAGTCACTTAACAAATTGTCCAAAAAGCATTCTTTCGTCGGCAACAGGGTCGTTCAATTTCACATTGAACTGTGACGCTTAATTAGTCAAATCAGGCGTAAAAGTAGTAAAGCATTAATCAATATGGCTGAGTCATATTCGGATCAAATTTTATGGATAGATACGGAATCGAATACTCAATGGGGAGGGAGCAGGCGTACTAGTATTTATATTCAGTATCGACGTAAAAATGTCCCGAAAGCTGTCGGCATTAGCGCGTAGTGCTTTTTCAACAACCAGTATACACAGTATAATACGTAAACAGTAAGTACGGAGTGAGTATACTATATTAGGTTAATTGTAATGAAACATAAAACAATTACAGGCGAAAACATTGCAACGTTCAGGCTCACGCACGGTGACCGACCTTACAGGTGATCGACCGGAACCGAACGCTCCGTGAACATTGCATGGTATTTCATTCGCTGGTCTACGTTGATGCTATGGTCTGCCAGGGTCTCCGGGAGTAGCAGGAAGTAGACTGATTTAAAGCCGACGTATATAACACAAAATTACTCAGCGTAGAACGCAGGAGGTATGCTCTTGTTTATCCATAGATTTTCATCAATATTATAATATACATCATATACTAATAATGCATTTATTTTTATTGTGTGTTACGAAGATGTTGCAACGACGTATAGCCTACTCGGCCATCTATAGGATCTCGCTTCACCAGGACAGTGCAAGAAGGCTGGAAGGGATACCGGTTGAGACTGGGACGCTTTAAAGAACGCTTCTCTGACGCATCATTCAGTATTCACAAAATTTCTGTTAGTTTCTAACATCAATGAGTAGAGGGATTCTTTCGTAGAGCATACCGATGGTATGCCGTCTGTATGAGCTTCGTCACACGGAAGCAGACAATCCTATATAATTACAACTACGCTATCGTGACGTTAATCAGTTTTAATCCGTAAAAAAAACGTGTAGCGATGCGTTTTTTTTTTTACAATACGTCCGTCGTTTATTATGATTCATATCGATTATGATTCATTGAAAAAGAAGAAAAGATATACGATTTCGCGTGATTTTCCAAGAGACAATTCTCAGCATTCAGGAGCCAGACGATCGAAACAACGATCTATTCGCCAGAAGCGCTGAAAACATAACAGACAACCGCGGTAAAGAAAAGCAGCAGCTGTTGTCAGCTGTAGCTCAGACTATTCTTTGGCATGATAGCTGGTTAGGAAATTATGAAACCAATAGGGCGGCAAAAATACCTCGAAAAATATACTCTTATTCGCAGTGAGTTTTTGTACATAGGTACGTTGATGAATGAATCATAAGATCTTATTGACGTGAAGATACGTGGTAAGAGTTTAACTGAATTAATGAATGTTTAGAACTTCACACCCGAATCTACGCTAGCATTCCAGCGACAAATCCGGCCATAAAACGAAAAGGCATAAATCTAACCAAAAGTAAGCAAATGATTTGAGGATAGCTCTGCTGAGACGTTCATCCTGAAAGACATTGAAACTGAGCACTTGAATGGCCTCCGTTGAAGCAAATGAGGCAATTACTCGTAAGCAGGCGGTAAGACTGCTAGTTTGCTTAACTAGTCGGATTGGTAAAAAAAATACGGCTTTTCCTGCAAACAAGCGGCAGGAACTGGGCGAACTATATACGTTATAACTCCGTTAAAGCACCAACGCTGTTTATATCGTGTGCCTATTATTTGGAACAAAAAGCTGAAAGGGTATCAGAGCAGTAACGATTATTAACGTATACAACATACAGTCTCCACAGACAAGACTTCAATTTGTCGCGCATGGTTTTTAAAAAATCAATAGAACATTAGCATTAGGTTTAGGCTTCTGTTAGCAAGTGCATTCTCGGTATAGATGTAAATAAGGAACACAACCTAGTCCCAAGTGAAACCATATAGAGTTTGCCCAAGTAATGTTTATTTATATAGAAAAATCTAACATAAGCTTACTGACAATTTTTTTTTTTAGTAGGTCACTTTGTTACAACTGTGCCACCTACGGAACATCGTTTGTGCCACTACACGACTTTCTCATGATGATACGGTAAAACATGGCCGCTAAAATAATAATAATAATAGATAAGGTATATTGCCTTATTAATATGTGTGAGTGTTGGCAAATTCAAATCAGCAACTTCCTACTCGGAACATATAGATACCGTTTCCTATCTAGATAGGCCATTACTATAAAAAATAATATAGTAATATAATTGTTACTTTACTCTGCATTGACTCTGTACATAATAACTTGTTTGGGCCATTAAAGGATTCGAACAACTATCAACAGTAACAACAATAGCGGACAAAATAATATTGAATTTTCTATCAAATCTTCTTTGACTTAAGACTGATTGATTCAGTGGCAAAAGTAACGTTTAGTACTGATAGTAAACAGTCCTTAGAGGACGCATTGAAGATTATTGCATTTCTAGCAATACAACAGTTACTAAGGGAACGATTTTGCAAAAGTCGAAATTGACGGCCCGAAAATCACAGAAAGAAGCACATGTTAGTACCTCAAACGGAGAGACTAGTTGCTATGATCAGGGAAGCTTTTAGGCGAAAAAGAATCACACATAGAACATGTGTCATAGAATTATATTTAAAAAAAAGGTTGATTTCACGCCGTTTGGGTTCGAGGCAGGTAGAAACACGTATAGTCTAGTCCAGAAGGAATTTACGAAGACAAAACTTGCTTTGAGTATACTGTTGCCATAGACAACACACGGATCAATCTGTACTGTTAATTGAATATAGTTGGGGGTTAATGTGTGTTATTACATTATACTGCACGAAACAATTATTCCGTCAGATTGAGGTTCGTATGATTTCGATTACCTGCACGTTTCGAAGGGAACGAGTAGTATAGCATAGCTAGCTATTGATTTTATCAAGCACGCCGCCGACAATAGAAATCATAACAAGTACACAGCTGTTAAGGTCATTGTACGAGGGTAGAGAGAACATAGGTCCAAATATATCTGCCCTGCCTTATATAGTTCACAAACTATTTGGGTTATTTGAATATAGATTCTCCTATTCTATAAATGGAAACATGTAGACTCTACTCTAAAGATCATTTACGCAACGACTAATAATAGGCAGATTTCATCTGGAGAACAACGTCACCGTAACGTACCATTACGACATATAAAAGGGCGACAGCCGCTACTCGAGCCGTGTGGCAACGAATACCAACATACATCGTGCACGACAACTGGACGCTAAGCATAACCGTTCTGAGATTTATTTTGTGGAATCCAAGCTGAAAGCAAGTGTATACTGGCCGGCCTGAACAGGAGTTTTGAAGTCAAGCTCATTGCAGTTGCCTAAAACCTACCCTATCCCCGTTTTATTTTCGTTACCCCGTTGCAGAGGATATTAACTTATGCACGAAAAATGACGTGCACGATCTCAGCTATATGTGACGTCAATCAAGGTCCCCCTTTCCGATCTTGCCGCCTGGCTTCGCCAACACAATTTATATATTTATTCTATAAAAGCATTGGTCAAGCTCGCCACATATTTTGGCCAGCTGTGACTACCCCAAAAAAAATAGACAAGTGCTTAAAAAATACAATACGAATCACGAGTTAGATATATTGCGTTTGGATGAAACAATTTTCAATGAAAAAAAGCGAGTTTTGAAATTTTTCTGGAAGTGGTGATTCTATCGTGTCACTTTTCTTTTGCCTTTAGCGGGAGACGATCACGACGGAGAGGTATTGAAACAGCCTATTAGGCTGTCTGCACCGTTATCATTTGACCGAGATCTAATGCCTATTGACTTGTTTATTCATATATCTACCTTTGCTTCGTATTGGAGGCTATCTAGTCCTAGCTACGGGTCACCGACTCGAACTTTTTTGCACATAGTTACACTCTATAATTTGCTGGAGTTAGTTAGCCTTAAAGGGGAAAAGGATAGCTCAGCTTCCTCTTTGGAAAGCTATTATTATAGCTAAAAATGAGCAGATACCGTAGTTGACTTAGAAACGGCAAGGAGAGTCCTGACCGAGGCCGTTGTGGTTACAAATAAAGCATGTACCTACATTATAGAAAAGCAATATATATGAATTATCATCTTGCGATAAATTAAAAAAAAATGTTGCTTGTATCGGTCGACTCTGATAGTTGTTGGATTTAGTCAGCACCGCTAACATATGGTTTCTTGTGGTTCCGACTCGATCCTGTATCATTTTTAATCCGTTGTATTTATATCGTTTTGTTGATATTAGCAAATAGCCATATTTCCAAGTAGACGTCAGGAAGCAAGTGAGTACAGTTTACCCGTGACATGAGACCTACCGATCACAATTTGCCGAAAAGTAGATGAGAAGTTAGCTAAGCAGGACACCGTTCTAGACAATTTCTTTTTTCGTTGTTTAAAGGGTTTTACACTGTTCACTATCGGCAAGTAGAACCTATACCATCTTGGCTTAGTACACCCCACACTCGAAAGCCAACATTATCCACGGATGCTTGCTTTTTCTGTAGCAGTACGCTTGATTTATAGGAATATAGCGCGTTGATTTAATTATTTTCGAATGAATACATATTGTCTTCTTTGCACATTGGCGTTTGGCAAAACATCTTTGTTATAAACATTTGTGCAGGCGCATTGAAGACATGGAACTTGGCATCTGAAGATGCAGACTTTAGAACGGAAAAGCGCTTATGATATCTGACAACTTATTACTTTCAACATACGAGTAACTAAAGACCGCATAACTAATATTCGGGCTGGCTGGCTAGTTTTTTTATTTGTTAGCTTTTACCTTTGCTGTATTATCGGAGGGTGAGACTTATGAAGAAATTAACGCCTATCACTCTGGTTTGGTTCAATGGTTTATGAATGGATGTTATAAAGCCAGTACGCTTTATGTTATGACTGTCTCAAAGCAACAGCGACGACGAAGATGACAACAAAAATATACGTTAGCCCGAAACGGTGGCAAAACTTCTTCAATTACCGTTATTCAACCATCAGCCATTTAGCGTGTTCCTTTTCAAGGCTTTCGCAAGCTTCGTTGGAGGGAAGCGCCAAACCTTTCACCGTCAGCTGTTTTGTCCAGCCGCCCTTGAAATATTGTGCATCGACGAGAATCATCACTGTATCTTGATGAAGAGGCTCTCGCAAAATCTGGGGAAGAAAATCGTTGGTTTCCTCTTGAACAAAGTTATTGATTGCCTTCAAAATCTCATTACCGTCAGGCATTGAGTGCATCAGCGTGGAACGTGAGTTTCACCTTGTCAACAACGGGTAGGTAACTTTGTCGAGCGTTAGCAAGCCTTGTAATAAACTGCAGGTCTTTAATATTTGGGATGAACGGTTCTGGATAAAGGCTATTTGGATACAAAGCCAACAATGCGTTACGTAAGTGTGTACTAATCCTATTATTGATGCAGAGTCGCATTTTGTTTCTTTTTTTTCCAATAGAGAATACTTTTCGCTGTCTTCTTTATCGATTAAAGGGATTTCAGTTATAAAGCAAAGTCGAGGTAAGCGATAATGTATTTGCCATCTTTTCATCTAACTCGTATCTCTGTTTGAGAGAATTTTTGAACTATTCTTTTTCTTCATCGCACAATAAATGTACAATATACTTGTACAGAATGGAAAGCATTGTTGAAATAAGCAAACAGTGCTGCACGAAGGAAGCGTCTGAAATGTGGCGATGATTTTTTAGAAAATGTTCTATATTGAGTTTGGCGACAAAGAATAAATACTTAGGTCGTTAGACAAAAAAAATCATCTGCCACGATCTGTGCAAGAACTTCTACTATCTATACTACTATAGCTTTCAACTACTATCGACATCCGGTTGCGGAGCTCCTTACTTCACCGTCTATTTGAGAACAGCTATATGCGGGCGGCTGCAGCATTTAGCAGTGCTGCTTCTCGCGTGCATTCTAAAATAAACTAGATGAGATTATCTAAACAGACAATCCATAATCTCATCCTATCTTAGCGTCGTTTACCTTGTTGTCGTAAGCTCGTAATGTTTTCATGTCTGTGTGAGGTTAAATTCTGCGTTTCACCAGGCCGAATGCCGGTGAAACGCAGAACTTGAATCTTCTCTTTAGTCTGTCCTTGGGCATCTGGCCAATGCAACGAGAATGGTGAAATCAAAACGTACCCTTCCCAGCAAATAGCTAAACTCGCGTAGGCTGTCCATAGCTGAAAAGAAGTAACAAAGGACTATGGGGATTATTAAGAGGAAAAATATGAAGCGTCGCAGGATTATTAGTAAAAATTGTCAACGTTTCTTTCAGTTTCTAAGGTCATTGCACTTCTTAAAAAATACGAATGGAATAATATTATGAAACACTGATGGTCTGCCTCGTCCACTCACATGGAACCGTGTACGCGTATTTTACGTGTTAGCAATCTTTGTCACTTAAAGGGTAGTGCTGTCGAAACGCGATTTAATAGAACGAAACTTGTTTGTTCCAGACACAACTGTTAGGAAAAAAGGGTTTCAGATGTTCGAAGATGATGACATTGCTCAAAATTGCCGTGTTATTATCATAGTATTACATGACAGAAAAATGTACTCATCTATAGTTTTACAAAATGGTGAATAAGACTTTCCACACAGTAGGAGTATAATAACCCACATAGTTTGATCTTCAGTGTGGCAGAAAGCATTGCCCCTATCTGTGTTACATTCGTCATCGCCGGTTCTACACTAAGGTGAGCGAACGCCTCTCTCTTTAAAGAAACTTAGGCAAATTCTTGCCTCGTGTGACAAACATTACGAGAGCAGAAGTGGAGTTCGCATTCGCGCAGAATAGTTTTTAGCATAGGGCAATATCTGGTACATCTATTCATACGTGCCTGTTATTCAGACCATGTGGTCTGACGCTTATCGCTCGCCGGTGTTCTGCGGGCGGCCACGGCCAGACATAGAAGCGGCACGGGAGACAATTTAATTGCAGTCGGGTCTGAAACTGTTCCGATACGTCCAGTGTCCATAACATAATGCGTTAGATTGTGCAACGAAATAAGGCCGTCATGAATTTTCACCTGTTAGTGAAAGACAAGTATTTATCACGCTCATTGTTTTTGAAAACGCTGAAAGCACTTTGACGATCTGGCGTGTTTATAATGCTCGAGATGCGATACACTGACAAACATACAATAGTATCTAACTATTGTGCTATTATCGAAAAAATCAGCTTATCGGCTCCGCTATAGTTGGGTTGACAGGACACTCAGGCATCTGGTTTACGCTTCGATAAAGCCCAAGGTCTTTTTTTAACTGAGGCATGCGTTTCTATGTGAAAACACCATTGTCGATGTTATATCGCTCGCTGACGCTAAATCGCACTAATTACTATAACTTGAATTTTCTTCCTTCACAGAAAAATCAAAGCACACTTTTCGGAGAAAGAAGTAGTTTTTGTTTTATACCTTTTCTAGCACCACTTTACACATCAGATCCGAGCTCCTGTCCCACGTCGTCAGCGGATTAATCTAAATTTTAACATTATCAGGTTAGTTGTCTTTCAAACAATAATGAAGTTTTAGGACTGTCAGATCATCATGCAACAGCGCTGTACCTAAAAACTATTACTATAAAACGACAAAAAAAAGTGAAGTTAGCACCTAAAGCGGACACGGCCATTGGAGGTTTTTCATGGCTGAGTTCTACATCTACCTTAAGTTATAAAAAAAAAAAAAAGATTCATAGTATTTTTTTTTACTTTTGGACTAGAGTAAATGAGAAAATGAGTGAAGTTTTAACAAATATATCCGACCTTGACATTTAAATTTAAACACATTAACCAAGGTTGTAATGTGGTAATTAATTATCAAATGAAGGGTGAGTACGTACCGGCTCATCTATAATTTCATTATCGATCGAATATACGAAAAATCGTAAACACTCTGAGAATAATATTATTTTCGATGTTATATTTTAAATCCCGGGATGGTTTAATTAATTCTTAGTATCTTCGTATTTAGATGAGCATGCTAAGTATTTACTGGCGTCTAAGGAAGTGTATAGTATGATCTTGTGGTAGAACCCACGAGGTCAGATGACTCTAGCTCGAGTAACTGCTCTTTTTTGGTTTTGTCGACGTCCCTCTCTTCGAAGTTTACATGCATAACGTAGCGTTCATCCACTCTACGTAGGTTACTCGCTAGCTAATGTAATGCAATTCGTCAATCAATAAGAATAACGTAAACACATAGTACCCTGAAGCAAAGTGTTCTATTGGCCAAAAACACTGCTTCAAGTTACGAGCAAACCCAGAACAGGTTGACTTTTGCTTCACTTGAATGTTTTATGTAAATTTATTTTATATAAGCGTCAACTATCGTGTTACAACACGAGATAATCAGTCTTCATTTTTAGTGACAGAGCGAGATCCAAATGTTTATGATGCACACATGGTACATTAGTAAAAAGATGCCAGTTTAATAGAAGATTCAATAATCTTTAGTTTTTTATTTTAAAAGATTTCCACATAACTCTTCGTATAAATATTAGCAAAAGCTTTAGGAAAACGATTAACCCAGACGATTTACTAAATCCCTAGCGTATATATTTACGTCATGCAGAGTTGGAAGCTTGGTGAGTTACTCCGGCAGTTGCAAATCGGCTCTGTTCAAGATCTACTCGCAGTTCTATAGTAGAAGATTATGATACAATCAATTATAGCAATATTAAATACACAAGGTGGGCCAAAAGTCTCTTGGCAGTTAGTGAGTCTTCATTGGACATCTATTGAAGTTTGTTCAACTGTCCGAGGACTTTTGACTCGTTCTGTGAAATGCTATCTTGGGCTTACTTCTTTGGTCCCGAAACCAGACAGCGCTTTTCCCAGGCTCACTATATGTGATAATCTAATTCGATTATGCCTGATACCTAGAGTGAAAACGTCCACAAACCACACACATGAACTGTGACCAAACATTTCCATACACTAGTACGAATACGCAAAGCGTTTCGGTATAAAAGTCTATTTTTTCCACGGTTGATTTGATGACATTTTTGATTTTTCACTTCTTGACATTTACTATAGTCGAAGAAAATGCTGCCGGAAGAGTGGTTCTCCTCGTACTAAGACTTTAAAAAAGTTTCAGTCTTGTATATAAAGGAAGTTCATTTTATCCATGTTGCCGGAACAGACTTCGATCTTTCTGCGATATTTAGCTGCCACTTTAAACCAGAGCAAGGTTTGTGCTTGTGAAACAAACAATACCAAACAGTACATAGAATTTCAAAATATTTGTGAGTGATTAAGAAGGCTTACTTTTTTAGACAGAGCTTTTAGGTAGGTCAACTTTTCTTGGGAAATAATAAAGTATCGCTGAGTAGCTAGGTCAACCTTCAATTTACACTGTAAATAGTTTTTTTGCGCTCGGAGACAAAAAAATTTTCGAAATAATTTCTGTTCACAATAGCGCATCAGTCGCTTCAAATAGATTTATTATATGTCGGAAAATACCAGACAAATACGTTGCGAATCTTCAAATAAAATGGCATGGAATTACAAAAGGCACCCGCAATCGAATACACCTTCTCCGAGAACATCCTCAGCGTATTCCTCGAAGTGGAAACAACTCCTGTCCTTTCACTAAAGAGTCAAAGGCCGACGGGATAGTCGGATAGTTTTCCCAAGGCTGAATATAGATAGGCATCATTGATGTGGCTTTTTCAGAGTTTGCTTGTTAACTGGACAAATATATATATATATATAAATTCTTAAAGTTATAAGAAGTTAAATCCGGAATATTTGCTAAATGTATTTCTGATAAAATTTTTCTCTACGGTCTCAAAAATTGTAGATACATTCGTCACAGTAGAAAATGTCGTTCACGATGATATGCCACATTATCAATGACGATCGAAATATAAAGCTCTTCTGCTATAGCGCAAACATCGGCGTTCCCCAACAAAGCGAACATTATAAAAGCAAAGAAATAGGATCTCAAATTGTCAACAATGCTGTTAAGTATAAAAGCATCCATTAGAAATAGGGTGTAATGTGTGATTTCCTATTCATTTGATAAACCCTATATTTATATATAGCACATCTAAGTACAGCGCAGAGTGTCGTGTCATAATATGTTGATAATGTTGCCAAAGCTACCATCCTCTGTGAGTTGCGATTAACGGTGTGAATCAAACATGATTATGCAAATTGTTTATCTGGTCGTATCATTTTTGCTCACTGAGAGCTAATGCCCAAAATGGCAGATGAGGAGGGTTTGTATTGTTTTTGTCACTCTTACAACAGTCAAGTTTGTTCTTAACAACAAGAACAGCAATAACAGGTACTGTTTTGAATTATTTAAGCAATCGTCGTCTATCATTTGAAATCTTGCGATCTATATGATTGGCTAAATCTTGGTTCTTAGCAAAAGTATTAAGAGTGACATTTGTGCTTACCCTGGTAACGTGATAATAGATAGAGATGGGACTACATAATATTACTAACTGACATACCTCCAACAGGCAGACACACCCTTGACCCGTTGCCCTTAGTGAATATCACCAGCCAACAGAACAAAATGAAGTAACATAAAATCGGACAAGAAACATCACCGATTTCCT